>NC_081409.1:743821296-744053796 GCF_030272615.1 Cryptomeria japonica
AAACATTGCTTGCACTTAGGATTTCTCATTTTAGGTTTGACATCAAATTTCGATCATCAATCACCCTTATCACTTAAGCTGCATCTTCCTTGAGTTAGGGAGCCTATCAGTGTCTTTGAGTTGGTATTTCCCTTGGATTTCATCATCTCCTATCATAACATCCCTTCTTTTTGATCACTTATCTTTATGTCTATCCATCTTAGCACAAGTCAAACCTCACATTACAAATATTTTTCAGACCTAGAGTATCCTTAGTCCTTGCATCAAACATTATTCATCCTCATATCCCATTTAGGACTTAGGTGTACATCACTTTTCTATCACATAGCTTGCATTTTTGCATTGATCCTTATCATATCCCAATATCACCTTCCTATCATATAATTTGGACCTTAATCTTTGCATTGATCTTTAGTTACATCCTAATCTCACTCATATCATATAGTTCCTCCCTTTGCATTCTAGGCTTTCCATTCCATCTATAGTCGCATACATTATCTTAGGTCAAAGATCATAACTACCATATATGCCCATGACTACCTTGGCTAAAATTCAAGTTCTCAAAAGAACAATATATGACCTTCAATTCCAACAAAAGGAATCAACAACACCTTTCAAGAGACAAATTCAAGATATCAAGAACAACAAACTTCAAGAAATGCTAAAATGAATATATGATTTGGAACAACAAGTGATTGAAAATCAAAAGCCAACTCTCAAACAAGATCACAAGAAATCTTCACTGAGACAATGAAACATTTCTTTTGAATATCCCTCAAATAGATAGTTTACACCTTTGGGACAATCTATTGAGTTGTCTTTGAAAGAGCTTCTTGAGCACAATCTTATCACATTGACTAACACAACCCCACAAGGATGTAAATTTTTGAGTAACTATTGAGCGTATCATAGATAGAACAAGCATAAGATTCAAGACCTCCTTGATAATGGTATCATTCAAAATCGAAGATCCTAATGACTTACCTAAAGAGAAACGAGGCACTATTCCTAAGAATGATCAAAATCATGAACCTAAGTCTAGAAAAGCTCCACAAGTTGCCTCCATCTCTTCCATGATGCCTCCATCTCCTAAGGCTCCTCATGTTCAACAATTTAGACCATATCCCTCAAACAATGAACTTAATGATGAAACTTCTCATGTTGACCCTCAAGGGCTATCAACAGTACAAATCCAAGCTCATACATTTTTTTATATATAAATCCTTTATACGATTCAGTTATCTTAGATCCTATGCCATCATGCACTCCAATTCTAATCATATCCACTCTCGAAGGCCCCATCATGAAAAAACATGAACACCTTCCAAGAATCCCCCATGTAGATCAAAAATACTACCCCTTCCTTACAAGTGGCTCCATGTCAAGTGGATAATATGAAAAATAAAGAAACAAGTCCTATCATAAATCAAGATCAAGACACCAAAACTCTCCAATCCCATCCAATGGTTGAAAAATATCCTACCTCCCTAGAATCCCATGATGATCCCCTTATACCTTTCCATTTATTCCAAGATGATCCCCTTCCATCTCAAGAGGAAATCATCTTTTCAAATCCCATTCCTAATCCACTTCCTAAGAAAGATCATGATGCCTCTTCCACCTTTTCAAATGATCCTGTTCAAAATGAAGAGTCAAACACCATTCCTACTCTATCCAATGGTCCTCTTCCATGTGAAGATCAAATTATTCCTTCATCTCTTTGTCATAATCCTCCATGTTGACCTCAAGGATCCATCTTTCCTACAAAGTCCTCTCATGATCCTATCATTCCCGACATTCTACCTCCACCTCATAATGGACTCATGTCTTCTTCCCAAATAAAAGTGTATCCTACAAGTCAAAATATTTATAAAGGCAAAGGAGTAGATCTTCACAAGCCAGAACCCCTCCATATCAAAGGAAATATTAAGGGTCATGGCCTCAGTGACATTCCTGAAGACCTTGGTATCCCTAGTAAACCAAAATCCAAATACATGCCTTCCCCTTCATCCCTTACATCCATTTTAGGTCCCTATATCCCTCCATCACTTATGCAGGATCAAAAAAGACACACATTTGCGAGCACCTTCCATCCATCCACAATACCTCTTTATCATTCCTATTCATCCACAGATTCTTTTCCTTCTCCAAGCAACTTGGGTGCCAAGCATAAAATTTCAATATTCAAAAATCCACATGAATCAAAGGACCAACATGTCCCATCTAATCGACATGCAAAAACAAAGAAAAATTTGATCCAAAAAGAAAAAGAAATTTCCAAAAGGCCACAAAGGCCCACAAAGAAAGAAGAAAAGTCAAAATTTGTATGGCTTCCTAAGTCTTACATCGAGGCAATGCATTCTAAAATATCATAAAAAAATGAAAAATCAAGAACAATGTGGATTCCCAAGTCACTTGTACAGAACTTGTACACTAAAGAAAAATCAAAATTGGCATTCAAGTTTGGTACCCCAACTTCTCTCACATCCACTATCCTAAAACCTATTTCACCTCCTTTATCCATTTTGGCTCCTTGTGTCCTAAAATCCACATCAACCTTTCTATCAAAATCACAAACTCTGAAATCCACTATTCCTCCACCAGTCCACCACCCCTCAAGGTATGTGCCAATGTTGATCTTGCCAACATTTCCATCTAGCCATGCACAATTCTTCCAACATCCCATGCATTATCCAACACTTGTTTTTCACCCTTCCATCCCTCTTATCCAATCCTTTGCATAAATCCATACTCTAGTTCCTTCCAATCATCCATCTGATATTCCTTTTTTATTAACCTACCTACGTCTTTGAGAATACCTTCATAGTCATGATATATTGAAACACATATTCCAAGGGTATCATCAAAAGAAGCGAGACGCTTGATTCCTTCTTCCATATCCTATCAGGCATTCATTATCTTCCAAAAATTGAGAAAAAAAAATTGAAACAAAAAAGAAAAAAAGGAAAGAAAAATAATTTAGTCCATGTGTGAAAACCACTTCTTGTGGCGCTTTGGGAAAGTACCAATATGAAACCCTGGTAAGAAGGCATCATGTGTAATCCCTTATCTTCTTGAGCTATTCACTGGGGGCAAGTTCCATCCGTGTGCATCTCATCCTCCATTATCTCTCATTCACTCTATCTACACGCATATCTATTTTCCACCTTTGATCTTGACAAGGTTGAAGACCTTTTGCAAGCTTTACGTGTCCTATCTATTGCATCTGATCTACACCCTTCAGGTCATATCCTTCATTACCACCCTTGGATCTTGATTATTCTATCAAAAGCCATCTCTTGATATTGATCAAAATTAAGGACATAAAATATTAAAAAACCTCTTGACATGTCCAGTCCTTTAGATCACATGACATTCGTTACACCATTTCCTTTCTTTATATTGCTATATTTGGTCCCTATGCTTGGATTAACATGTTATCCTATTGTGAGATAGTCCTTCCAAATTGTATAAGCCTCTGCCATCATTCACTTGTCTATCCATGTCTCGTTAGTTCATTCACTCGCTCAAAGTCCCTCTTGCCTTGCTAGACACTAGGGGCAAACATGAAAAAATCATAAAAAATCATAAAATGTCTTGAAAAAATCATAAAAATCATAAAAAAGTCTTGAAAAAAAATCATAAAAATCATAAAAAAGACCTGAAAAAATCATAAAAATCATAAAAATCATAAAAATCATAAAATGTCCCGAAAAAACCTAAAAAATCATAAAGTCCTGGAAAATCCCTAAAAATTAAAATGTTTATAAAACCCTAAAAATCATAAAAATCCAAAAACATGTAATAAATATTGCAATGAAACAAACACTTCAGATGATCATGTAGCTTTGGAACTTCAACAAACTCATGACATCACAAGACAACGATTAAGCAGACATAACAACACTTTATCAAAATCAAACACATTAATTGTGAACAAAAATCACCTGGGCATAAAATATATTGTCTATTTGTTTTCTTTTTATCTTTGATTATTTTTTATTTTCTTTTTGGTGACATGTCTTTTAGCTTTTCTAGGATGTCTCTGACTTGAGATTCTATCTCCAGGATGTCTCTGACTAGAAAGACAAGGATGGGGCATCTACACCTATTTGCTGCTTGTGGATTGTTCCTTAGTAATATGGTGACTCATCTTAGGACATGATTGTCTAAGATAATTGAGGACATATGGGTCTCATGTGAGCTGGGGCATTCCTTGACTGTCTGATGTGTTTTCTTTCATGTAATTGGTATGATGATTCATTTGGGTCTTGTTCATATCTAGATGAGTTTTATCCTATTGCCATAAATAAGATCGATGATGATATAAGCACTTAAAAAGCACAATAATTCTCATCACTTTTCATATCCTCTTTCTCATCACTCATTCTTATTTCTCATCACTTTTCTCCTTCATCACCCCTTTCATTTCTCTCTTTCATCTTCTTTATTCTTCTCATTGCAGCAAGATCAATCAAACAATTTATCCAACTAATGCATGTCTCTTAGTCAATTTCTTTATCAAATCAATCAACTTGGTTTTCTCAATCTCAACGCCCCTGGATTAATCAATCAAGTCAATCATTGGATCACCTTATCATGCACTAGCATTAATCCCTATCATCTTAATCAGCTCAATCATCTTAATCAGCTTATCAACTTGGCTATATTGATCATTTCCATTAATTGTTCAGTTACGCCTCTCAACATAATCACTTGCGTACTATCAATTATCCAATCTCCTTTTTGTAATCTATCACGAGATCAATCTCCATCAATATGTTCGATCAATCTCTCAAGGGGGCATAACCAATCAATCATCACCCTTACCAGGATATCTCTGGGGCATATATCAGTTGATCATTTTCTTTGAAACAACGCGACAAGATGCATTATCTCAAATAGGGGCAAAATGTAGACACATAAAAGTTTCCATTAAAATGTCCTCGTACTTAAACTTAATTTTTCTCATTATTAGGTGGATTCTTATTATATAATATTCTTATTATCCATTATTCATATTATATTATCCATGATCTATCTTCTAATCCAACTCCATGGGTTGGTCTCTCCTACCCATCATCTTAGGAAGTCTACATCCAACACCATTTGTTGTTAGTCTACTTGTATGTGTGTGCCTTCCCTATGAGTTCTAAAGCCATGAATTCCATGCCTTACCATGGTGACTTTTGTGGGATAATCGAGATGCTCAATGTACATCATAGTATCATCATGCACATGCTCATTGACATTCTTCATACCACCATAGTCCCATAAGATAATAAATCATTCCAATGTTTCCTAGCTTATCCAAATTTATTGGTGTACTTCACACTTGTGCTAAAGTCCCTTAAAATGAAATTGTTGTTAAGAATACACAACTAACTTTTCCCTTGATATAAATAATTTTGGGATCTCTTATCCATCTGTTGAGGTAGATGTAGAAACTATATCTTCCATTAGTGACACTTGAATTTGACCCTTTTGCATCGATGTGTCCCTCATTATCATGGTTACACTCACAACCATAATCATGACCATCATATTCATCTTTCTTTTCCTTAGCACCATCTTTGATCACATCATCCTCATCATTGATCTTGCTTATTATTTGAGTTTAGCTTGTTCAAATAAGGATTGAACACTAAATACTTGTTTTCTAATCCTTTTGTTTTGTCAAATTTATTGTCCTATTCAATGCATAGGTCTTTGATTGGGATCAATGTTCAAAATTTATATGTAACAATCATGTATGTCTATTTTTTTAGAAAATAGAAAATCATGTGTAGGCACCAAGTCAACTACAACCAATTTTTAGTAATAAAAATGGTTAGCAATCAATCCGATTGCTCAACAACCATGATTAATTTTGTGAAAAATACAAATATGCTTTACTTAAAGGTCCTTCCATCTTAAAGAGTAAGTATTTATATTTACGCATACATGTTTTTTTCATATAAATATTATATATATTTTGTTGTAAATTAATAAAATATTTTTCTTTAATACAATTATTATAAACTTAATATATAACTTAATCATCAAAATGTAAGTATTATGTTACAAAAATGTAATTCAATTTGAATCTTTCCATAATAATACCATGTGTGATTCTATGCCAAAACAAGATATCTAAAAATGATTTAAAATTATATTACAAATAACTTTTAATAAGCTCTATTATTTTCATTAAATATACTTAATTTATAAGTTGCAACACAATATTTAAAACAATTGTAGACCCTTGAAAGGATTTCGCTTCATACAATCCAAAATAACAGAAAGTGGAACAAAGTATTGTTAAAAAATCAAAGATTATGCTATTGTGCATGCTTCTTCTATATAGAAAGCATTTAATCATATAGTGATATAAACAAAAATGATAACAAGTACAATTGTAGTCACAGGGAGTGTAGAAATGACGACCCGTTTAAGTTCCCACTTGAGTCTTGCTTGTCTCTCATTTGTTGCACGAAAGTTATATTCAAATAGCCATGACAATGATAAGAACACAAGTGCAAGTAATGGTGCCAAAAATGTTATCACAATCTCACCTGTAAATAGCCATGACATGTAGAGACTATTGCTATCCCGAAGCTTACCATTGATAATTTGGCTAGTGCTGACCGATCTGCAACAAGTTTTGTCTGCAATCTTTCTCGAAAAATCCATGCAATCACTACTGTCATGGATGCAAAGAAGGCAAGACAATCTGAGAATAAGAATACATGAAAAACTGTTTCTAATGACATACTGGCAAGACCACTTTCCTTATCAGTTCCACCAGGTATTTGGAATACAGCTGCAAATGTCACTGTGGCAATGAGTGATGCCACAAGTGTGTCTACATCCAATATTTTGCTCTCAATGCCAGTTTTATTAGTTGTTTGTTGTGACTTCCAAGGAGGTGATTCTGATCTACAATGGCAGACTAAACTTTGTGTAGCACCATGATCTTTCAAACGTTGAACAATATTACCAAAGTTTGGCTTATCTTGAGATACTGCATGTAATGCTATGTCCAATGGGCTTAAACCTTTATTGTTGACAAGATCTGCTTTTACTCCAGGAAATGACAACAAGTAGTCTACAAGCTGCAACATTGAAAAAAAATAACCAATTTATATTCTCATACACATCTCATAAATACAATAAAATTATTAATAGGCACAAATAACATATTCTTTTTAAAAGATCAAGATTAAACATATTATGTTAATTTTTAAAATATTTAACCTAAATTATAATTTTTTTGGAAAATTGTTACTCTTTATTAGATTAAAAAATACACAATAAGTTACAGATATTAGATTTTAAGATTTCCACAATCCAGAATTCTAAATTGACAGACATTTACCAAAAGCAATGAAATTATGGAGAAAATTGATAGAAAAGAATGAGGAGTATTTGAGTTAGAAATAGCTAACCAGGGGATCCACTCCATTCATGGCGGCCAAATGCAAGGCTGTATTGCCCCAAATGTCATAGTCATAGCTCACCAGTTTGGCGTTAGTTTCGCCCTCATTTTCAAATAGTAACTTCTTGAACACAGATAGTTGGTCATATTCCACAGCAAAGTGCACAACAGTTTTAAGGCAGGTGCTTCGTATCTCAATACAATCTGGCATTGATGTCATGAATAAATCTATAATATCTCCATGGCCCTTCATGGCTGCTATATGGATTGCACACCGTCCAAATTTATCCTTCTTTGTCATTAAGCTCTTATGCCAATCATTCAACTCAGGTCTTAATATCTCTTTGACAATCTCCTTATGTCCACCATGAACAGCTGCATGCAATGGGGTGACACCCTTTTCATCCCCTATCAGCAGCATGAAAGGCATGATATTTAAGCAGAATCTAGACTCACCAAGTATTAGCTTTACTACATCTGCAAGCAGGAATTAGACATTTAGTTTTATATATATTTAGATTTTAGAGCAAAACAAAGTAATAAATCAACAAAGACACAAATGTGTGAGCTGCTAGCACACCCAATTAAAATTAGGGGGATCCCACATGTCATTAAAAATTGAATTTTAAAAACAAATGTTTTTCCTTGAGGTCTTTAAAGATACTGAGACTCTTTGGAAACTGCACTCTTTTGGTCTTTTAGATAAATTATTAACTTCATCTGGAAGTTTAGATGTCGGGTTATTTTTTCTCATTTTTACATTCTACAGAATTTTCCTAGGTTAAATTCAGATTGTATTGGAATATTACAAAACATTCAAGTACAAATTAAGAAATTTCAAGATAAAAGCAGAAATCCAATTCCGAAGGGAGTTCAGATTGCTGGCATGATGACAATAGTGCATATGTTTATGGAGAAAGACATTCCTCATCACGAGGATATGATCGATTATGCTAGAGATTGTTGATTTGGAAAATTAACCTGATTATGTTGGGGGATTGATTTGGAAAAATTACAGATTGGAGAATGATGTTGTGTTCAACTAATAGGAATGCTCCAGATCAAAACAATGTTTTGGGGTGTATTTAGGGGCTGATGTTCTTTGTGCTACCTCAAGTGAAAGCTCGATTCAGTGTACTGTTTCTTTGTTTGTTGCTACAGGTTGCTGATAGTTTTTCCTAATTGTTTCAGTAGGCGGTTGTTGCAATTGCCTATCATTTTCCTTCTGATTTTTGCTACCTGCAGCTGCTGTTCTGTTGCTGCTGCGGACCGCCCTTTAGTAATTTTTTTGTTGCTTTGCAGCTCTTTGCTAATTTTTGTTGTTGGTTTGCAGCTTTTTGTTGCAATTGTTTTTTTTTCAATAAAAATATAAAATTCAAATGAATTAAGCTGTTCGATATATTCAAATTTAATTTTTTAGGATACTTGTTCAAAAAAATACAATTGAACTGCTCCATGCCTTCCAACGGCACAGGGATTTTAATAAGCAGGTAGGCAAACGACAATTTTTAGGATTAGATTAAGTGGCTGAAAACAATCATGAAGAATTAGCCAAACAAATGAAAAAGTTATATAACATTTGGTATGAACATTCAAACAAATAGCCGAGAATCTTGGTAAACAGGTGAACAGCATTTAACAGGCTGGAAAATAATCATAAAGACTTGGTCTAGCAAGTCAATTTTTAGGTGTAAGTGGTTCCTGGACTCAAGTGTCTAACATTAATAGAACAATAGTGTCTAACATTAATAAAACAATTTTTAGGTGTAAGTAGTTTTTGGAGTGTGTAACATGAATAGAATGTGATTTGAAATGATATTAAACAAGTCTTACACGATTGAATTTAAAAACTACTTTATCATTATGTTAAGTTATATAAAAAAAATCAATATGACTTGGATCCCTGTAACTAACCTCTGTACACTGTTTCTGTCTCCTTAAACCCTTTCTTCAAACTACCTAAACTGTGCTAGCTACCAATACATCCAAATGATTCCCCACACTGTAAATCAAATGGCAGAAAGAGTACTACCAGTACCAATACACCCATTTGATTCACCAACTATAAATCGAATGGGAGAAAGAATATTATGGAGGAATTTGAATGGCAGTTACCGGTTTATATGTAATCCCTGACCGAATCCTAGTTTCAGTTAACTCTGCCTCTACCCATAATTAAGATCATGGCTTCTGATACTCTCTGGATTTATTCCATTTAAGTGCTGATTTATTTTTAGAAAAGCAATATCAATGTATGCGTGAGAGCATACCTAGATGTCCTGCATAAGCTGCAGTATTGAGGCATGTCTGACGGTCCTCCCTTGGCCAGAAAACCAGAAACAATGGCGTGGCTGCTAGCAAAAGCTCCGCTGCTTCCACATGACTGTGCTCTGAAGCTATTATCAGGGCAGTCTCTCCAAACTGATTGCGCCTGTACACAGCATACTTGTTAAACTTAAGCAGAGTTTTCACAACCTCAGGCTTACCCTTCTTAGCAGCTTCATGCAGCGCCGTATTCTTATCAGAATTACGAGCTGCAGCCAAGCAGGGCTTCACACTAACTAGCCATTTAACAACATCGAGATGCCCTTCTCTTGTAGCGATGTGCAGAGCACTATTTCCTTCAAAAGTAAGTCCCCTGGTCACATGCCGCTGGTTCTGTCCATATATATCTTGCAGGACTTTGAGATCGCCCTTTCTGGTAGCAACGAAGAGATCACGAAGCATTTTTGTGATTAGGGTTTCCTTTTCTAATGCTTCCCCTCTTTCCCCTGCTACATTTTATACTGCTTGTATATGATACGGACGGGGAAGCCTAGCCTTGTTAATAAGTTTAAGCCACAGGAAGTCATTTACTTTCACGCCATCAAAATGAGACAATTGTGAAAAATTATTTAAATTTAACTGTATAATTTTGAATTGACTATTGTACGGGTTTTGTTCAAAAGATTATTCCATCTTTCATTTGGCAGATTTAGGTATCTACCATTTCTACGCTCAGTAAAGATAGTGTCTTCTGTTTTTGAAATGAATTGATCAGAAAGTCCGTAGATAATTTTAAGCCAAAGGATGTCATTTACTTTCCCGCCCATCAAAATGCGACAAATCAGTATCTCACAGTAACATAAAAAATATTTTACCTTTGTTTAACTTCATCTGATTACCAAAAAGCAGAAACAAAGAAGGGACTCCTAATAAGTTAAAAGGAGTCTCTTTCTGTGAGTCGGCCAATCGGTCAACATATTCTCAATGTTACAGGGTAAAATATAAATTACAAACATACAATATAATAATGTGTTCCTGCATATTTTGTACAATGATGTGGTGGCACATATACCTAACCACAGTTGATATTTGTTATTGGGGTGTAAGCAGAGAGACGTAGTCAAACATATACCTAACCACTGTTTTGTAGGCTGCATATTCCCATCAAACATTCGAGCGACCTTTCAATTTGTACTTCCTATTTTATTCACGGGTCAGAGTTAAAAGTCAAGTCTATATAAATTGTGTGATATTTTAATAGTAAATTACTAATTGTATTTTAAAGAGTCAAGTCCTATCATTTTAAAATTTGGTCTTATATTATTAATTGTGTTTTAAAAAATGGGTATTTTTTCAATTATTTCACTATCATTAGTGAGCCTAATTTGATTGATTAAGAAGATTTTTTTATTCCTATTAAAATATTTTATCTTACTCTTTTCTATAAGATATGGGAATAGTAGCCAACTTAGATTTAGTTTTTTCTAAATTTTTAGTTCACTTTTTTATATAATTAGATTGATTAAGAAGATTTATTTATTCCTATTAAAATATTTTATCTTACTCTTTTCTATAAGATATATGCCAACTTGGATTTAGTTTTTCTTTTTTATTTTTAATTCACTTTTTATATAATTACAATCAATGCATAAATAAAAAAAGATAAAATAAATAAATTAGTTAACATAGTTAGTGTAATAGTAAGATATGCTTTGAGAGATATATTGGAGGGAAGGAAAAAGTTGGAAGAAACTAACATTGTTGGGAGTAATAATTTAGAATACAACTGAGTTAATTTTGAAATGTAAAAAAAAACTAAATATGGAAGGATGCAACTTATAATTTAAATGTCAAGCTATGTATATTTTTGTAATACAAAATGTTTTTACAATGTATGAAAATGAAAAAATCTTATACAACACACATCCCATCAAAGCCACCATGAAACAATACAAAACTAGAGAAGCAAAATGAACCAGTCTAACAGACACATTTTCACCCAAACATTTAACAGAGAAAGAAAAGCTAACCCCTATCACCTCCTAGACTCCAAGACAACTGACTAGAAAATATAAACTAAACCATTAACTATCAAGTTGATTCTCCTCATTGAACCTGACCAGTATTCATATCACCTCCTTTGTATGCACCCACAATCACAATTCAAGACCCATCTCCACCCTTGCTAGCTTGTGTACGACATGAAGAGCTTCCTCCACCCGCATAAGCCCTGCAAAGGTCTTGAAGGCTTCCCATCCGCAACATACCTCTGCTTTGCACCTTTCTTTTACTTCATCCTCTGTCCAATGCATGAAAGGTATGAGATTCCTAGGCTCCATCATGCCTTCAGAAATATCAATGCCAACCCTTGGGATGACCCATTCAAGAACATACTCCAAGCCATCCAAATACTCTTCTACAATTAGCTCCTTTAGTACTCGCCGAACCTTGTCAACTGTATCTTCAAATTCTAACCCTCATGCAACAATTAGCGAGTAGATTTCCATATTGGTTCAATATCGATGGCTGATATGCACAATATCCTCACTCAACATTAATTTTACTGCCTTCAACAACCTCTCATCCTTGTAAAGGAATAAACCTTGTATATGTCTATTTGATGCCTTCCCCACAAAAGACACAAGTTTCTTCTATGTTTTAAAAGTGAAATTCGCTTCCATGGTCACAATTCTACAATGCCACCACCTCCAAATTTGAAGACCCAACTCTTCTGCAAATGAGAACTATAAAACTGATGTGGTGTAATAATAAAATTATCCCCCACATAATCCTTACACAAATTTGATATGCATTCAATCCACCTAGTGATAACCGACCTTCATTGCTACCAAAACCGTGTTTCAACACTACATCTCCATAAATGTTTTGTTGGAATATATATTTTCAGCCTGTCTGCGCAATCCAACATTAACTGCACCTCAGGATCATGCCAATTGCCACGTCCTTCATCTACAAATCCAATCCTCCAATTTTTTTGGGGTTGCCATATGCACCGTAACTACATCCGTGTCATCAATCAAGAGATTATGAATATATTCCAATTGATGTTCGTGTGCTTCATTAAACAGACTAGCCCATTTAGACAATACATCCACTTCTCTATTACCTTCTCTACACACATGGGAGATCTTGAAATCAATAAAACACTTCATGTCATGAGTTATTATTTGAACAAACTTGTTTAACATCTAGGCCTGCATTTCCCTCTTAATGATTGCATTGATAATAATCAATGAATCGCCTTCTAGATGTAAATTCCTAAAGCTATGTTCTAATCCCCACTCGACTGCTAAGGATGCTGCTTGCACCTTAGCTACATTATTCGTGGCCCTTTCCAATAATTTGGCACTCCATGCAACAATGTTGCCCTTCCAGTCTCGAAACACCACCCCTGCACCAGACTCACCCGGATTACCCTTGGATGCCCCATTAAAGTTTTCCTTAATCCACTCTTCTTTCGATGGAGTCCATTTTTCAATTAATTTCTCATGAGGATTGCAATACGACAGATCATACCACTGAGGCCTATGAGCGGGCCTGAATTTTATTCTTGGCCAACAACTTTGAAGATGCGGATCCTCCTTTGATAACATTCTTCACACTTAACCAAGATGCTACAACTCCCACCACTTCTTCAATTGATGTGTCAATTCTGGTTATAATCCTCTCTATTGATTCCCCTTTATCAGGTGAAAAATTCTTCGGTTCCGCTCTTTCCAAATATCCCACACTATCATAGATGGACTAATTTTCTACACAAAAGAAAAAATAGACTTTCTACCCTTATATGGCCAACATGAAAAAACATCCTTTAGTGTCCTAGGAAAAGGACCATGCCACAGTAGTTTTCCTTGTACCATCCTCCAACAAGCATAAGAAAATTCACACTTCAAAAGAAGGTGGTCTACCTCTTCTTCATACTTTGTACACATTACACATTTCGTTGGTCCCACCATCCCTAATCGTTTCCTCCTTTCACTAGTTAAAATTCTGCCTCTAATTGCAGGCCAAGCAAACGCACCTGCCTTAGGAAGACATTCTTTCCTCCAGCATAAATCCATTGGCCATTCTTCGCTTTCTTCTTTGTTGTCTAAAAGTTGATAGCCAATCTTGACCGAATAATTACCATGTTGCTCTCCACACCATTTTACTACATCTTTTCCACTAGATATGAGATTTTTTTTGTTTTTAAAAATATCTTCCATAATTATAATATAATTAGGGTTTTGTAATACTTATCTTATGAATTTCCATCCCCATTTAGTCCTCCCATCAACTCTTCTGGGTTTCAAATAGTCCCCCACTTGGGTGCCCCAAGCTTCCTCCATTAATCTTCTGACCACCATCACATTCTCATTACTATTTAAAACTTGTTGATCATCCCATGAATCTAACTAGAAATGGGCATTCCTGCCAGCACCCATCTGTCATGATAAATGATCAGTAATTATCTTCCTGCATGAAACAATAAAGTTCCATATAGCTGACCCACACAGAGGATTTGCAATTGCGAAAATTCTCCAATCATCCGATTGGTCCAAATACTTAGCCCACAAGATTTGAACCCATGATTGCTATGGATTTTTGTATATAGCCCATACCAACTTTTCTCCCATAGTTCATTCATTTTCTGCCAATTACAAAGACCTACCCCCCTATTGCTTGGGTCTACATATTTTTTCCCAAGCTAGCAATGAAATTTTATCCTCCTCCTGAGCTCCATTCCAAAAAAACTTTCTCATTTTATTCTCAATCACCTTCACAACCTTTTGAGGACTTTGTAAACACATCATAAAGAAAAGTGGGATTATAGAGAACCATTTTTAAGATCATGATATGACACGCCACTATTAGCCATTTTCTCTTCCAACCATTCATCCTCTGAATACAAGAGTCAACTAAATTCTTCCATACTATAGACCTACTTGCTCCTCCAAACAAATGAATGCCCAAGTATTTACCCAATAAGCTGCCCACTTGCATCCCCAGAATACTTGAAATCTCTTGATGCTTCCTCAAAGGGGTATTAAAAAGAAAATTTTGGATTTTCGCTAATTTATCTTTTGACCAAACCATTAGAATAGTTATCCAAATTATATCTCAAAACCCTTGCTTCTCTTAGATTTTCCTCTCCAAATAAGGGAGTTTCATCAACAAATTGAAGGTGAGAGACAACCCTTACCCCCTGCACAATTTTTACACCCTTCCAAACACCCTCATCTTGTTTCTTTGTGATCAAATGGCCAAAGACTTCCGCCATGATAATGAACAGGAATGGTGATAAAGGATCACCCTATCTTAAACCTCCAGAAGCTTCAAAAAAACCCTGAGGACTACCATTTACCAAGACAAAGAACCTTGGGGTACAAACACAACTTTTGACCTAGGCAATCCATTCATCACAAAAACCAAACTTTTGAAGAGTTGCAAAAAGAAAATTCTAGCATACCTTGTCATAAGCTTTTGGTATATCAAGTTTAACTAACATTTTAACCATTCTTGCAACCTGAATCGAATGGATGGCCTCATGCGCCACAATGATACCTTCAACAATGGACCTGTTGGGTGAAAAGCCACTCTGCTCCTTTGAGATAATAGACTTAAGCATCAATTTCAATATGTTAGCCATCACTTTGGATATGATTTTATAAATGGTATTGCATAGTGAGATTGGCCGAATATCATCAAAGGATGCAATCGATTGCTTTTTGAGAACTAGGGTAATAAAGGTCTTATTAACCAACTCTAGATTCCTCCACAACTTGCAGTATATCCATAGAAAACAAATCCCATAATTTTTGAAAAAAGGTAGCTAGGAAGCCATCTAGTCGCTTTATCACTCCCAAGTTCAAACAAAGCCTTCTTCACTTTGTCCAAAGTAACCTTTTCCATTAGACAATCAATCTGCACATTTGAGATGCATTCCGAGATAACATCTAAAAATCTCTCCTCTATCTATCTTTGAGGATTTTCCTCCATCAACAACTGTTAAAAAAAGCCTACAACTACCTCCTGAATCTCCTTTTGATTAGATAGAATTACACCATCCAAATTCTTAATAGTAAAAATCTTGTTACTTGATCTTCATACCTTAATAGAGCTATGAAAAAACTTAGTGTTTCTATCTCCCTCTTTGAGCCATGTTTCCCTAGACTTTTGCCTCTAGAAAATTTCTTCCCTCGCCAACACTTCCATGTACTCCTGATTGAGACTTTTTTCTTCCATAAATTTTGATTCAGACATACCATCTTGAATTACTTTGTTGTGTAGACTTTCCAATCTATTTTCAATAGCCATCTTCTTAGCAAAGCCATTTTTGAAATTCTCCCTATTCCATTTCTTTAAACACTCCTTTAAAAATTGTAATTTCTTATAAAAGACAAAAGCATGATTCCCAATCCAAGTCAGAGAATTGGACCAGATATCCTCTATCAAATCCTGAAATCCTTTAGCTCTGAACCATATCATTTCAAATTTAAAAGGGCATCACATAGGAGCAAATTCATCTCGAATGAGTAAACATATTGGATAATGATTTGAGTCATGAATAAGTAGTATTGAAGCTTCTGTAATCCACGATTTTGACACCCAATTGCCTGCAAGAAAAAAATTGTCCAATTTTTCGGCAACGTTGGAAAAACCAGCTCTCCTATGAGTCCATGTGAAATCCCCTATTTTAAATTTTATTTCTACCAGATCACTACCCATTGTGAAATCACTGAAATCTTACTGCACTTAACTAAAATGATAGTTCCTACCTTTCTTCTCTATAGGGGATAAAGTGACATTAAAGTCCCCCCCATACACAAAAATGGTCTCCCAAATTTTCTAAAATAGTACTCAGTGGTTCCTAGGTTCTCCTTTTATCTACATTAAATAATGGGCCCATATACATTAAATAAGTCAAAGTTGCTTTTTAGAGCTTTTGAAAAAACTCGCACCCACTGCCAATGCTTCTCCAATCGCACTGGTTCTATATTCATAGTATCGTCATTCCACAAAATCCCCAAACCACCAGAAGCACCACAAGCCTATGAAAAAACTCCTCCCCATTTATGAAAACACACTTGAAAAGAATGTATATCTTCAACTTTCAACTTAGTTTCTTCTAACATTACAACATCTGACCATACCTGATCAAAACATCTTTTGATCAATTGCCTCTTGTCAGGGGCATTGCAGCCCCTGACATTCCATGAAAGGCACCTCATTGCCTTCATGAAGAGTCATAAGCTTTTCCCGATCTAAGTTTGGTTTGTCCTTTGGCTATCCCTGCCATCTCAAGACTTTCCCTAGTGGATTTAGCACCTCTGGAGTGCTTCTCTCCTATTTTTGGTTTGGAGATTTTTGAACTAGTCTGATTCAGAGACTTTTTTTCTATAAAACCCACTTCCTCCAACAGGCCAAGATTATCAATATTATTGATTTCATCCTCTGACTCTTGCATGTCTAATCCTTCCTTTTCTAGTGATTCTAAATCCCTACTATCCTCATCAACAAAATTTAAGGTTCTTATGGATGATATTTGAATATCTTTAAAGATGCCATCATCTAAATCCTCCAAAGCCTTGTCAACATGTTCATCTCCTTCTTCCAAACCCATCTTAGAACTAAGGATGTGATATTCTTTAGTATAATGATCATTAGGGTTTAAACCCCTATTTTGAATACTACTACTTGTACCTACTTTTTTATGTGAGTCTCCAAAATTCTCTTCAAAGGGAATCTCTTCAATATGAGGTGTTGAATTTCGTACCTCCTCTACTTGTACCTCACTATGCATCCTTTCCTTCACTAGTGAATTTTTAATGATGTCCTCTTCTCTTGTGAGATCCAATCTTGGCTCAAATCGCTGTGGATTAATTTTATCAATACCATTCGGGTCTTCAAAATCTTTGTTTGTTGAAACATTGCATCTCTATGAGCTATTCCCTTCTTTTACAGTGGGTTCCTATCCCCCTATAATTGGATCTGTAGACTTGGTATCATTATCTGTGTCAATCTCCATACCATAATTAACAACTCCACCCTTATTCTCAGTCAATACAACTAGCAGATCCTGAAGCCTGTTTTGACAAAGATTCTTCCCTTTCGTATTACCCTAACATTCTGTGTCTAAGTGCTCTTTCTTCTTACAAAGAGCACAAACATCAATCAAGTCTTCCACTTCAATAGGTTGCCTCTAGACTCCTTCACCCATCTTTAGTACTACAAATCATGGAAGAGGGTGTATGGCTTGCCATTGTATACAAATCCTAGCATACATACTATATTCGGTAACCTCCAATGCTTCATCCACTTTTAGAAACTCTCCAATCTTGTTACCTATCAACTTAAGAGGTTTAGTATCCCAGTATCCATGAGGTAGATTATAAAGGCATATCCACAAGGGAACTAAGTTAATCTCTTCCTTTTTAGGGTCAAAGTTTAGCCTCCAATCCATGATAGAAAACCCTTTCCCCCCATAAGAAATGGACCACTATTTCAAATCCATTCCTTATCCTTCTCACTAGAACTAATTACTAGATAAAAATGATTTGGGAGGGTTTTCAAAATACAAGCCTCTCCCCAGTTAATGTCTACCTATGCCCTAACACTAGAAAAATATGAACATTCTCCATTCCACTTCATAAAAAAGGCTCGAGTATTTAAAAACTGAACACAAACCTTCGATTCAAAGTTGTCTATAAGGATTGATACAACTGTTACAGACAATGGATTTTGACTTACCTTATTAGCCTGTTGTTCTGACCTATCTGACTTTGGCCTCCAAAACTTCTTTTCGATTGTTTTAAATTCCACTCGAGGACATGAGTGTATAGAAGTAAACCCCCATTTGTTACGTCCCCATTCTCTTTCTCTGCGAACTAAACACTTTCTGTTTTTTACTGCACGAAAGCTTTGGTTGTCTTGTCCCTTCCATGCCCAAATTGTGGTTACCATTCCCTATTGTGGTATGCTTCAATCCTTCAACCTCTATAATTCCAAGTCTACCCTTGTCGACCCTCTCCACAAAACCCTAGCTCCGCCATTGATATCTAAGTTTTAAGATATAATTTTTTATTTTTTATTTAAGATTATTATTATAACTCTTATTTTAATTAATTATTTTTATAATTTATAATTATTGGAAAATTATAACTAAATGATTATTGATTAAGATTATTATAATCGACATAATTAATTATAATATTATTTTTATATAATAATTAAATTATAATGATTATTTTTGTTATTATTAATTATTATAATTATGAGTAAAATTAAAATTAAGATTAAATAATAATTATGGTTTTAACTATTCAATAGTAAAAGTATTCAATGCCTATAATTCGTGGAGACAATAAAATATTGTCTTGTTTGAAAAAATTACACAATTTATTAAGAAAAAGTAAACGATTTACTAAAGAAAATAGAATTTTAATTGTTTACAAATACTTCTTATTTATTTAACAAAGTTTAACTAAATTTAATATTCAAAATAAAATTTAAACTCTAATCTTTTAATAAATTTAACTATTTTAATATTATAAAAGATAATTAAATTTAATAAATTAATTATAAAAAATAGATCATTATTTTAACATCTAAAAACTAATAATAGAATACATATTTATTTTATTTGAATTTGTGTTTCCCCATCTCAAGAAGGTGTCCAACCTTGATAGCAAGAATTGTTGGTGTTTTCCAAATCAAAAAAATGCTAAGACCTAAAAGGTAGCCAAATTTTATACTCAAACTTAACACATGATTAATTATGATTTAAATCTAGAATTGGCTTAACTCCGACTTTATATCACTTATTCATCCAGGAGAGTAGATATAATTAAAAACCTACACCTAACATCAAGAGGATTTAGAGGGATTTGATAATTTGATTTGTTTCTAGAAATACCCAAGCCCTCAATAGACCAGTGCGTGATCCTAAGTAACATAGTCAAACATGAAACCATAGCAGGAATAATATGAACAAAAGGAACTCAATCAGTGCATTTCAGATGTTAATGCCTTACATTAACAAATTCACTTATCCTATCATTTAAATTCTCCTTACAAATCCAATTTGTGCACCCAAAACCACAAACAATTATTGAAAGCTTTTAATTCTTCTCCTAGAAGAAACCCATGAATAAACATTACTATCACATAAAACATTGTGGAGACAATTTCTCAAATACCCTTGATATTCTGAAAAATTGTATGGATTTGAATACAAAACTTGAGGTTACAACTATTTAAACAGAGAGATTTAACTCTTTCCTTGAAAGAGACTAGTGAGCAAACAATAAATTTACAGTAGACCCGTAAACCTGAATCAAAACCTCCTAGAGGTATTCAATTCATATAACCAGAAGTGTAGAAAACTAAAGACAACTTTATGACAATAAGATTACAATTCTAGACATTGATGCATTTTCTGATAAAACTGAATTAATGTATCAACACCTAACCTGCAACTTAGAACTCAAAACTATTCTATTTACATGCTTGGAATATAAAAAATTCCAAAATCTGTACCACTGAGAAAGAAGAAGAATAAATAGAAGAAGAAAGTTCCAGCTTTAATCTGTATTTGCAACATGTCTTCTTCAAATCTGTTTAACCACTATGTTCTGCACTTTTTCCCCACTGTTGTAATTGAAAATATTCCTTGTTGCTACTTCTCGTGAAAACATTTCCTTATTCATTTTCCCATGTGAAAATAATCATTTAGATAAACACCTCATCAACATCAATAAAATCTACACACAAATTTTGTTTTATTGGTGATGATATTTTCACTTCCAATAAAAACATTCACTTGGAGAAAAACCACTTCTGTCTCACACATGTTTACCTTGGGTAAGCATTTCTTTGAGCTCTGCATTTTAAATTTTTTATTCCTTTACATACTTTTCCCCTCTCAATGAAAATATTCATTTCCAGATTATATGCCTCCTTTTACTAATCTTCATATTGCCCCTATCTTGGAATAAAACTTTACCCATATCTACATTTTGGTCTCAAATACCAATTCCCCTCTGTACACGGTTTATCCATTCCTACTAGCAATTGTAATTACAATATTTGATTAAATTCTTCAATTTATTTGTGCCTTGACAGGGATTAATGGTTGATTTCAAAGCTCCCTTGTTAACATAGGCATGAAAAATTGGGAAAGGTGCATGGAATTTGCCTTTGTTCCTTGCCACAACATTAGATTTCTATCAACGAATACACTTTCTACACTCTATGTGCTCCATGCATTCCTTGAGATTGCACAGGATTGAGATTTTCCACCATTGCAGTTCACATTACTAACCCATGATTCCACATTGCATATTTTATTTACCCGAGCATTTCTAATTATCTTCTTTGGTAAAATGTCTCTATTTGCTATGTTTATATGCAGCGCAATAGAGTGTGAAGGGAGAGCAATATTTTTACATTTTTGACTTGACACATTGAACACATGTTTATTAGGGAGTTACAACTTACAACATCTGAGAGACCTCATTTGTGCTTTGATGAATATTATTTTCCCTATACCACAGCTCCCAAATTTGCATCCATTTCAACTGGAGCACATTGAGATATACTATCTGCCACTTGCATTAGCTTGAATGCTTTGAAACTTTTCAACAAATCTATCTAATACATACCCTGCAATCATTGTGTTCATAAATGACAAACTGTTCATACTTTGTGCTCTTCTTCCATGTTTTACAAATACCTCTACATTTTGATGGATGTTGATACATGTATTAAACATCCTTTTAGTGCTAGGAGGAACATTGGAGCTTGGTGACACATCTGCAATGCATTTGCATTAAATTTTTTTAACTTCTTTTATTGTTGCATTTTTTCATTTCTCTATCCTTTATGCATCGATGGATGTCCACAACATGTTTCTGCAAGATGCATCCACCAAGAAAATTTTGTAGTTATATCAACAAATCCATTTTAAGTAGATCTCATATACATTGCATCCCATGAGATAACATCTTTTTGAGGAACTCTTCAAAATAGCTCACACACCTTGGTTCTACTTCCATGCTTCTTAAATATATCAATCTGGGTGTTAAGATCTGACATAAAAAAATCATTCTCAATGCATTGTTGGCTGCCCACATTGCTTTCCATAGCTGCCATATCGAGAAAGGTAGGAGATGTTGGGAAAGGGCATTGAACTTTTGAAGAAGTTGCGGTGATCAACTTTACTCCTGCCTATCACATTTTGCCTATGACTTTCTACAACCCTCCACTGAAATGACATCGCTTGAGGTGTTGATGAAACAATTTGTGTGCTCTATGTCGTGCTTCTACATCTTGTATACGTCTCTACCTGGGTATTTCCAGTTGCAACCCTCTGTTTTGCCTAGATGCCCACGCCACTTCCAAGAAAGCTCCCATACTATCATAGGCAAGAACGATGTTGGGAGAAATTGTGAGTTCTGGTGTTATGCCTGCCATCATTTGCTTGGGCTTTTTAAAAACAATATCAATACACTTGTATTTCAAGCTCATATCAATTCTTTCATATTTTGCCTGTTAATCATAGTTACAATAGTAACTAAAATTCCTCTATCATCGATGTTTTTCACAATAAACCCTAACGCATACCTTCATCCTAGAGACCCGTACATTGGGATGCAAAAAATTCTCACCGAAGCGATTTTAAAAATTCAAAAAAAAAGTTAACATTTTAGGGGGCCACAGTGGATGCTATGTTATGTTTTTTTGCATAAAAATAGGACCACTTTTTGTGGCCCCCCTTTTTGAAGCCCTTAATCTCCACCATTTAAATTTTTTTTTAGTAGTTTAGAAAGTAGACTCAAAGCACTTTGACTCTTGTTCTTGTTGCATCTTCAAATTTGGAGTGTAACTATCTTCAATTTGTCGTTGAAGTTCAAACTTTACTGATTTTAGAAAAAAAAAAGTGGCATCTTAAGACCCCCTTTTGGTACCACAACTTGGTGCATATACCTAGTTGTTCCTAGGTTCTCCTTTTATCTAAAGTAATAATGGGCCCATACACAATAAATAAGTGAAAGTTGCTTTGTAGAGCTTTTGAAAAAACTCGCACCCATTGCCAATAGTTCTCCAACTGCACTGGTTCTATATTCATAGTATTGTCATTCCACAAAATCCCTAAACCACCAGAAGCACCACAAGCCTCTGAAAAAAATCCTCGCCATTTATGAAAACACACTGGAAAAGAATGTATATCTTCAACTTTCAACTTACTTTCTTGTAACATTACATCAGCCAGCCATACCTGATCAAAACATCTTTTGAACAGTTGCCTCTTGTCAGGGGCATTCCAAACCTTGACATTCCATGAAAGGCACGTCATTACCTCCGTGAAGAGTCATAAGATTTTCCCGATCTAAGTTTGGTTTGTCCTTTGGCTGTCCCTGCCATCTCAAGCCTTTCCCTAGTGGATTTAGCACCTCTGGAGCACTTCTCTCCTAATTTTGGTTTGGAGATTTTTGAACTAGTTTGATTCAGAGATTTTTTTTCCATAAAACCCACTTCCTCTAGCAGGCCAAGATTATCAATATTATTGATTTCATCCTCTGACTCTTGCATGTCTAATCCTTCCTTTTCCAGTGATTCTATATCCCTACTATCCTCATCAACAAAATTTAAGGTTCTTATGGGTGATATTTGAATTTCTTTAATGATGCCATCATCTAAATCCTCCAAAGCCTTGTCACCCTGTTTATCTCCTTCTTGCAAACCCATCTTAGAACTAAGGATGTGATATTGTTCAAAAGATTGATCATTAGGGTTTAAACCCCTATTTTGAATACTACTACTTGTACCTACTTTTTTATGCGAGTCTCCAAAATTCTCTTCAAAGGCAATCTCTTCAATATGAGGTGTTGAAATTTGTACCTCCTCCACTGGTGCCTCACTATGCATCCTTTTCTTCACAAGTGAATTTTCAATGATGTCCTCTTCTCTTGCCGGATCCAATCTTGGCTCAACTAGCTCTGGATTAATTTTATCAATACCATTTGGGTCTTCAAAATCTTTGTCTATTGAAACATTGCGTCTCTGCGAGCTATTCCCTTCTTTTACAATGGGTTCTTGTCCGCTTATAATTGGATCTGCAGACCTGGTATCATTATCTATGTTAATCTCCATACCATCATTGACAACTCCACCCTTATTCTTAATCAATTCAACTAGTAGATCTTGAAGCCTGGTTTGACAAAGATTCTTCCCTTTCCTATTACCCTAACATTATGTGTCGGAGTGCTCTGTCTTCTTACAAAGAGTGCAAACATCAATCAAGTCTTCCACTTCACTAGGTTTCCTCGACACTCCTTCACCCATCTTTAGTTCTACAAATCATGGAAGAGGGTGTATGGCTTGCCATTGTATACAAATCCTAGCATACATACTATATTCGGCAACCTCCAATGCTTCATCCACTTTTAGAAACTTTCCAATCTTGTTACCTATCAACTTAAGAGTTTTAGTGTCCCAATATTCATGAGGCAGATTATAAAGGCATATCCACAAGGGAACTAAGTTAATTTCTTCCTTTTTAGGGTCAAAGTTTAGCCTCCAATCCATAATAAAAAATCCTTTTCCCCCCATAAGAAATGGACTACTGTTTAAAATCCATTCCTTATCTTTCTCACTAGAACTAATTACTAGATAAAAACCATTTGGGAGGGTTTTCAAAACACAAATGTCTCCCCAGTTAATGTCTACCCATGCTCTAACTCTAGAAAAAGCCGACCATTCTCCATTCCACTTCATAAAAAAAGATTGAGTTTTAACAAACTGAACATAAACCTTCCATTCATAGATGTCTACAAGGATTGATACAACAATTACAGACACCGGATTTTGACTTACCTTATTAGCCTGTTGTTCCGACCTATCTGACTTTGGCCTCCAAAACTTCTTTTTGATTGTTTTAAAGTCCACTCGAGGACCTGAGTGTATAGACCTGAGTGTATAGAATTAAACCCCCATTTGTTGCGTCCTCATTCTCTTTCTCTATGAACTAAACACTTTTTGTTTTTTACTGCACGAAAGCTCTGGTTGTGTTGTCCCTTCCATGCCCAAAGTGGTGGCCGCCATTCCCTATTGTGGTATGCTTCGATCCTTCGACCTCTATAGCTCCAAGTCTGCCTCTATCGACCCTCTCCATGAAACCCTAGCTTCGCCATTGATATCTAAGTTTTAAGATATATTTTTTTATTTTTTTATTTAAGATTATTATTATAACTTATTTTAATTAATTATTTTTATAATTTATAATTACTGAAAAATTATAACTGAATGATTATTGATTAAGATTATTATAATCGATATAATTAATTATAATATTTTTTTTATATAATAATTAAATTATAATGTTTTTTTTTGTTATTATTAATTATTATAATTATGAGGAAAATAAAATTAAGATTAAATAATAATTATGGTTTTAACTATTCAATAGCAAAGTATTCAATGCCTATAATTTGTGGAGACAATCAAATATTGTCTTGTTTGAAAAAATAACATAATTTATTAAGAAAAAGTAAATGATTTACTAAAAAAAATAGAATTTTAAATGTTTACAAATATTTCTTATTTATTTAAAAAAGTTTAACTAAATTTAAAATTCAAAATAAAATTTAAACTCCAATCTTTTAATAAATTTAACTATTTTAATATTATAAAAGATAATTAGATTTAATAAATTAATTATAAAAAATAGATCATTATTTTAACATCTAAAAACTAATAATAGAATACATATTTATTTTATTTGAATTTGTGTTTCCCCATCTCAAGGAGTTGTCCAACCTTGATAACAAGAACTGTTGGTGTTTTCCAAATCAACAAAATGCTAAGACCTAAAAGGTAGCCAAACTTTATACTCAACCTTAGAACAAGATTAATTATGATTTAAATCTAGAATTGGCTTAACTCTGACTTTATCCATGAGAGCAAATATAATTTAAAACCTATACCTAACATCAAGAGGGTTTAGAGGGATTTGATAATTTGATTTGTTTCTGGAAATACCCAAGTCCTCAATAGACGAATGCGTGATCCTAAATTACAGAGTCAAACATAAAACCATAGCAAGAATAATATGAAAAAATGGAGCTCAATCAATGCATTTCAGATGTTAATGCCTTACATTAACAAATTTACTTATCCTATCATTTAAATTCTCCTTACAAATCCAATTTGTGCACCCAAAACCATAAACATTTATTGAAAGCTTTTAATTCTTCCCCTAGAAGAAACCCATGAATAAACATTACTATCGCATAAAACATTGTGGAGAAAATTTATCAAATACCCTTGATATTCTGAAAAATTATATGGATTTGAATACAAAACTTGAGGTTACAACTATTTAAACAAAGAGATTTAACTCTTTCCTTGAAAGAGACTAGTGAGCAAACAATAAATTTGTGCACGGTATTTCCAGCCACAGCCCTCTGTGCTCCCTAGATGCCCACGCCACTTCCAAGAAAGCTCCCATACTATCATAGGCAAGAACGATGCTGAGAGAAATTGTGAGTTCTGGTGTTATGCCTGCCATCATCCACTTGAGATTTTTAAAAACAATATCAATACACTTGTATTGCAAGCTCATATCAATGCTTTCATATTTTGCCTGTGAATCATAGCTACAACATTCACGGAAATTCCTCTGTCATCTGCTTTTTTCACAATAAACCCTAACACATACCTTCACCCCGGAGACCCGCACATTGGGATGGAAAAAATTCAATGCCAACGCGAAGGTGTGGGATTACCCCACTATTCCTCATACATTTTTTATCTTTAATTTGGCTTTCATACGGGGATGCAGGTTCACCAGTGAACTTCTTTTTATCTGATTTGTTGAAACAATATTCTGCTTAAATTCAAGCAATATTTTGTCATGATACCCCTTTGCATGAATTCATGATGGGCCCCACCATTTCTTTAAATATTACCATTCTCCTGTCTGTGCATTTTGGTATGCGAGATGAGAGGGAGGCCTCGTATGAAAACTATGCCCCCATTTTTTGTATATACATATTGTTATTTAAATTATGGGGTTGATTTAAATAATGAAATATTAATGTAAACTTTGAGAATGCATCTGATGAAACAAGTCAGGCTCCTTGTGGGCTTAACTTAAAAATGCATTTAGAGTGAGAATATGCAGAATTTAATTACTAAAATTTGATTTTTCAACCACCTTGAAAATAGCCAAATCAAGCTCAGGATCTCTTAAAACCTCCTTCAAAAACTTATCAAACAACCTTGTGAGGCTATAGCACTTGAGCAACATGTAGACTAATATATTTAGAGAAACTCTATAAAGAAGATTATCTTAAATCTTCCTGGGTTGCAATATTTTAATCACCAAAGATGACAAATTGGTTGTTTCTGCACTATAACTTACCAGAATCTCTTTCAAACCCTGTTTCAAATCCATTTAAGAAAAATAGCAAACGATGTCATAATGGTCTGGAACCTGGCATAGAAGCTCATTTACCTACAAGGAAACATAGGAGCCACTTATCTTGATGAAACAATCATTTGGGTGCAAATTATAAATGCTGAAAGTGAGCTCTGTTGAAAAGCATTTCACTGAGCTATATGCAAAAATTGACAAATTGCAAATGGTTTGACATTGGAAAATATGTCAAATGAGATCATGGGAATCTAAGAATGGATAGGAGGGCATAAAAAATGCATAGAACACAAGGGAACAAGTGGTTTGTCATGAAAATCAACTGAGTGGAAGACACAATCCTCTAAAGTAGGCTACTCAGGCTTTTCAGAAAATGCACACACAGTGAACCTATGCTGACCCCTCAAATAAAGTGCTTGAAAAACTTGTCAAATATGGCCATGGGAGGCTACAAGATGACCTATGCCATATTTGATAAGTGCTCAATACTTTCTTGAAGGCATTTTGCATGATAGTCAATAGGTTTCAAAATGTGTCTCTCCAAAGTGAGCTATTTGGGAAAAATTATGGAGGGATATCTTTGAGTGCTGCAAGTAAATTTTCTCAACTTGGACCCTCAAAATTTTGCAAATTTTAGAGGTCCTAACAGTGGCTCTTTCTCGAGGATGCATGCCCCCTGTGGGTATGGCAAGAATATAGGTCTCTGGTAGAAGAAGACCATGTGCATACTCCATTGGGCTTAACCACTGTATGTTTCATTCTTGAAAGTTGACATCAGTGTTCACTGGGTGGCCCTGGGCCACCAAACATGTAAAACCAATATTTAACTTTATCAAAGGTATGCTTTTCATCATACTGCACTATGACCAATTTGAAAGTGTATTTTACCAACATATGCTAATACACATTATAAATGACACAACTCACCAACCTACCATACTTATCATTGTTAGCATATTTAACTTCAATGGGTGTTAGAAAATTGTGCATATATTGAAATATATCACTATATGAGATATACTTTTTATACCCACAATTCCATGCACATTCATACTTGATATGGTGTTCTTCATTTCCATTAACACTATCATGCCTTATGAAATTTTCATCCAGTTGATCTGAAAGCATTCCAACTCCATCACATGAGTAGGATCATCAGGCTTTACCTCAATAAATTCATCTTTGTTTTCTCCCATCCCATGAGCATACTCATTATTGATCCTATCTCCCTCATGCAAACCATCTTGAGCAAGGGTGCATACAATTTCTTGTTTGTGGGCTTGAGCTGTCTAATCATCCCATACCTGGAAACCATCTCTATATTCATAGCAATGTGAAAGGCATCATGAAAACTTGTTGGATCTTCATTCCTCAACCTATAACTCATCTCCTTATCAAATGCACACAAATATATACATAGAGCCATTACATCCTGAGGTGTAACTTCTTAGGAATCCTCTTTAGTGCCTTCATGAATCTCAAATTAAACTCGGGAACTAATTCACCATTTCTGATATGGATATTCATGAACTCATTAATGACAGAACTCTCACAAATTCTTTCACCAAATTGATCACTAAAGACTGATTTGAACTCATCCCATGTGTTGATTGATCTAGGTGACAAATATGAAAACCACTCTCTGGCCTCACCCTTCAGAGACTGCACAAATAATCTTATAATGATGTCCTCATGGTCAATTTCATAATCATCCATCAAGTCCTTGAATCTCTGCAAATGTCTTTCAGCTAATTAACCCTTCACACCACTGAATTTTGGTAGTCATTTTTTGATCTTAGGTGGAATAGAATTTGGGTAGCCATAAATGCCACCAAAATTTATGGCTCTATACCACTCAGTGCTGAAAACACTTCATTATATGACCGTGAATCTAACTCATTTGGCATGCTTACATTTGAAAATATAAAAGGTTGAAACAATTGACAATACATTTTAATTTGCTTTTACAAGCACATTACATTCAACCTTGCATTTACTGGATTACAAACATAAATTTAAGCATCTATAGATATGAAAATTAGACTATGCTTGACACATTCATATGAATCTTTTCAAAAAAATTGCAGCCAGAATAGTATGTAAACATATTTCCTATCATTTCCCTTTTATGTAGTGTTGATTTCACTTAGCAAGGAGACTATTCTGCTTAGAAGTAGTTTTCAGATTTAAAAATATTCACTTCAAACCTTTGGAGAATACCTAGAATTGTTGTAGCAGCAGTAAGACTTGAAAGTCTAGAGGTTTCTTCACATGTACAACTTCTTCACTTAGAGTCGCCACATCTCTCAAGAAAAAATAAAATTTCTGAATCTTTTGGGCTTCTTCCACAATACATGTTGTAATGAAACTTATTCCAAATCCAAAAAACTCCAGATTTGAAATAAGTTCTAGATTCTTCAACTTTTCTTGACTCTTTCTCTTCAATGGATTTAGCAAGGAATCCCCACCAAATTTGCCATTTTGTTGCTGGTTTCCAAATCAATAAAATGCTAAGACCTAAAAGGTAGCCAAACATTAAATTCAATCTTAACACAGGATTTGGCCAATTAACCAGAAATAAACAATTTCCCCTCCACTTTAGGCTCTGCAGGACCTAGGCAGGTAGACCTTGGAAATACTCTTGGATTTCCTATGTATGTTTCAACAAAGTATTACATTTAACAGATTGCTCTTAACATATTGAATCAAAATAAATATGATGTAATCTAGAATTGTCTTAACTCTGACTCTATTTCACTTGTTCATCAATGAGAGCAGATATAATTTGAAACCTACACCTAACAGTAAGAGGGTTTAGAGGGATTTGATAATTTGATTTGTTTCTGGAAATACCCAAGCCCTCAATAGATAGAGTCAAACATGAAACCATAACAAAAATAATATGAACAAATGGAACTCAATCAGTGCATTTCAGATGTTAATGCCTTACATTAACAAATTCACTTATCTTGTCATTTAAATTCTCCTTATAAATCCAATTTGTGCACGCAAAACCACAAACATTTATTGAAAGATTTTAATTATTCCCCTAGAAGAAACCCATGAATAAACATTACTATCACATAATTGGATTTGATATTCTATGAAGACAATTTCACAAATACCCTTGCTATTCTGAAAATTGTATGGATTTGAATACAAAACTTGAGGTGACAACTGTTTGAACAGAGAGATTTAACTCTTTCCTTGAAAGAGACTAGTGAGCAAACAATAAATTACAGAAGACCCATAAATTTGAATGAAAACCTCCTGAAGGTATTCAATTCATATAACCAGAAATGTACAAAAATGGAGACAATGTTATGAAAATAACATTACAATTTCAGAAACTGATGCATTTACTCATAAAACCAAATTATTGTATCAACACCTAACTTGCAACTCAGAACTCAAAACTATTCTATTTACATGCTTGGAATATGAAAAAACTGCAAAATACCTTATCCTTTAACTACTCTGTTCTACACTTTTCCTTGCTGTTGTAACTAAAAATATTCCTTGTGAAAGCATTTGCTTATTCATTTTCCCATGGGAAAATAATCACTCAGATAAACACCTCATCAACATCAGTAAAATCTGCACATAAATTTTGTTTTACTGGTGATTATATTTTCACTTCCAATAAAAACATTCACCTAGAGAAAAACCACTTTCTCAGACACGTTTACCTTGGGTAAGCATTTCTTTGAGCTCTACATTTTTAATTTTTATTCCTTTACATACTTTGCACCTCTTAACGAAAATATTCATTTTTAGATTATATGCCCCCTTTTACTGATCTTCATATTGCCTCTATCCTGGACTAAAAATTTACCCATATCTACACTTTGGCCTCAAATATCAATACCCCTCGGTACATAGTTTATCCATTCTTGCTAAGAATTGCAATTATAATATCTAATTAAATTCTTCAATTTATTTGTGCCTTGATGGGGATCAATGGTTCATTTCAGAGGTGCATGGAATTTGCCTTTGTTCCTTGCCACAAATTTAGCTTTAAAATTTCTAAAGCCTATCAATAGATACACTTTCTACACTCTATGTGCTCCATGTATTTCTTGAGATTACACGGGTTTGAGAATTTCTACGATAGCAGTTCACATTACTAACCCATGATTCCACATTGCATATTTAATTTACCAGAGCATTTCTAATTATCGTGTTTGGTAAAATGTCCCTATTTGATATGGTTCTATGGACCTTGATATAGTGTGAAGGGAGAGCAACGGAATTACATTTTTGACTTGACACATTGAACGCAAGTTTATCAGGGCGTTACAGCTTACAACATCTGACATACGCCATTTTTACTTTGATGAATGTATTTGTCCTATTCCATGCTCCAAAATTTGCATCCATTTCAACCAGAGCACATTGAGCTATAATATCTACCGCTTGCATTAGCTTGAATTCTTTAAAGCTTTTCAACAAATCTATCTAATACATACCCTGCAATCATTGTGTTCATAAATGATAAACGGTTCATACTTTGTGCTCTTCTTCCACATTTTATAAGTACCTCTGCATTTTGATGGATGTTTATACATGTCTTAAATGTCCTTTTAGCACCGAGAGGAACATTGGAGTTTGGCGAAACATCTGCAAAGCATTTGCTTTAAAATTTTTTAATGCCTTTATTGTTGCGTTTTTTCATTTCTCTACCCTTTAGGCATTGATGGATGTCCACAACATGTTTTTGCAAGATGCATCTCCCAGGAAACTTCTGTAGTTATATCAACAAATCTATTTTGCCCAGATCTCATATACATTGCATTCCATGAGATGACATATTTTTGAGGCACTCTTCAAAATAGCTCACATTCCTTGGTTCTACTTCCACGCTTTGTAAATATATCAATCTGGGTGTTAAGATCTCACAGAAAATATTCATTCTCAATGCCTTGTTGGCTGCCCACGTTTCTTTCCATAGCTGCCATATCGGCAAAGGTAGGAGATGCTAAGAAAGGGCATTGAGCTTTGGAAGAAGTTGCGGTGATCAAATTTACTCTTGCCTATTTCATTTTGCCTATGAGTTTTAGCAGCGCTCCACTGAAATGACATTGCTTGAGGATTTGATGAAACAGTTCGTGTGCTCTGTGCCGTGCTTCTACATCTTGCATATGTCTCTATCTGGGTATTTCTAACCCCAGCCCTTTGTGCTTCCTCGATGCCCACACCACTTCCAAAAAAGCTCCCATAATAGGCAAGAACGATGCTGGGAGAAATTGTGAGTTCTAGTGTTATGCTCGCCATCATTCACTTGGGCTTTTTAAAAACAATATCAATGCTTTCATATTTTGCCTGTGAATTGCAGCTACAACATTCACTAAAATTCCTGTGTCATCTACGTTTTGCACAATAAAACCTAACACATATGTGATGGAAAAAATTTAATGCCAACGTGGGGGTGCAGGATTACCCCGCTATTTCGCATACATTTTTATCTTTAATTTGACTTTCATATGGGGACGCGGGTTCACCAATGAACTTCTTTTTATCTGATTTGTTGAACCAATATTCCGCTCGCCCTCAAAAGGTTAAACTCAAGAAATATTTTTTCCTGATACCCCTTTGCATGAATTCATAATGGCCCCCACCATTTCTTTAAATATTACCATTTTCCTATCTATATGCGAGATGAGAGGGAGGTCTCATATGGAAACTATGCCCTCATTTTTTGCATATACATTGTTACTTACATCATGGGGTTGATTTAAAAAATAAAATATTAATGTAAACTTTGAGAATGCATACGATGAAATAGGTTGGGCCCCTTGTGGGCCCGACTTAATTTTTTTTCTCTCTCAAACAATTGAGCCTTGGAACTAATCAAGAACCACTTCAATATGCATTTAGACTGAGAATATGTAGAATTTAATTACTGAAATTGGATTTTTCAACCACCTTGCACTTATAAAATTATACTTGCACCATTGGTGTTGCACTCCTCAACATTGAAGTATCAACAATTCGTTCAAAATTGAGGATACCAATTAGAGATTTCAATCAATTATAAGGAACAAAATATAAAATTTTCAAAGTGGAAATATCACATATCAAATACATATTGATAGATGAAATAAATTTCCTTGGAGAGAGGTTTCTTGAAAAAATATATTCTTGGCTCCAACAAGCATTTTCCTTAAATGCTCATCAATATTTTGGAGGTATGCTTCATATTGAAATTACACACTCTTAATTTTATATTACGATATATCATATTAATTATTATTAAAATTATATTTTCACATAATATATAATATTCAATACAATTCTAAAAATTGTTATTCAAGAACATCTATAATATTGGTTGGATATTAGGCACAATTTGTTCTAGTCAAAGATAGAGCTTCATATTAAAGAAAAAGGCATGTAATGTTTCTATTGGAAGAATTTGAAATAGTAGTTAATTTAGATAATATTTTTAGGTAGGTTGGACAAAGCAAATAGAAATATATATTTCACCAAATTTTATCAAATATAAAGTATATAAACCATATAATTGATGATTGGTTGTTACTAATGACAAGATCTAGTGTCACTATTACTTCAACATGCAATGAAGACTTTAAAAGTAGTGTTCATGTTTTTTTGACAAATGATAATGTTCATAGAAATAATATTATAAATTATACTCTTTATCAAATCTATTTACATGGTGAATTATTGTAAAAGATTGAATTGTTAGTTCTATAGAAGGAGATAAAAATGTTGAGCTTGATATAGAATTATAACCTAGTGGCAATATTATGCTAATGTCAACATCAAACTTAAGCATATAAGTAGGTCTTGTAAATGAAGCACTTGGATATATTGAAAGTACTATATATAAACTTGGAATTGGACCACGTTAGTCATCAACATATGTACTTGTTGATTTTGATAGATGCTAAAGAATACCATTTGATGATCACCATAGACGTAAAATTTTAATTATAACAATTTAAAAGAGTAGCACAAAATAAATACAAAGTTAAGATTGGCTTGGGCTTTAACATTATAAAAGTTAAATGGAATAACTCTTCAAAAAGTCACTATTAATATAGGTCCAACTGAGAGAGGTGGACTTACATTTATGACAATTTCTTATCTAAACTCTTTAAGACTAATAAATATGCAAAAATTCACATATGAAAGATATGAAAAAATGAAAAAGGAAAAACAAATTGCAAGGAGAAAAGTAGAAGATGACATTCTTCATGTCTTAGAAATCATTTGATGTAGCATGTATTGCTAGAAATATCATGTACATACCACTTCTATAAATATCAAATAACACTTGAAATATATTTCTTATACAATGCTCACAAATAATTTACTCTGCTTATATTATTGTGTAATATATTTTTGAATTCAAATAGAAATTATTTTTATATTAAATTAAAAATAATTTTATCTCATTCAAATTTAAATGTAAATTACTAGTGATTATTTACCTACATTAATATTATTCACAAGAAATAATTTACTTTTTTCAGTTTTTTGTTTTGTGTTATTACATTTTGCCCTAACAATAAAGTGCATGTGATTGCTAAAATAATCATGTATCCTACAATATATAGTACTTAAAAATATGTACTTAGACTAACAATTGATTTAATTTATATTATATTTAATAAAAAAAGGTAGTACAAACATTATTTTAATTAAAATAATATAGTATTATATAATATTATTTACCTAGATTATTAACTACTATTATAATAATAGTTACCATTATTAACTAGATTATTTAACTAGATTATTATAATAATAGTATTATAATAATATTATTTACCTAGATTATTAACTACCATTTTGCGGAGGCCATGAGCACTGCCTATATTGGGCTACTCATGGCAAGCAAGGAGGGGTTCAAGCGGGTCTAGTTGGAGAGTGATTTGTTTAATATCGTCAAATGCATTAAGGGATGTACGATGCCTAGATGGACTATTTCAAACTTAATCAAAGATTGTCTTGAAATGATAGCCGACCTAGAGGATTTCAAGATTTTGCATGTTTTTCGAGAAGGAAACAAACCGGTGGATCATTTGGCCGACTTGGCGGTAGGTAACGTGGCAATTAAATGGTGGAGAGGAGAGGAAAATTTTCCAAAAACCCTGCGTGACCTGGCAAGAAATGATGCCAAGATCTACGACCTTTCCAATGAAATTTATGATGGGATGGGAGATGTTGGGATGGTATTTCAAATTATTACCACTTTGAGAAGTGTTAGAATGTTCAGTTTGCCCTGTTTATAGTTTTCTTTCCTCCTAGTTTTTTTGAAATCTCTCATTTGTTCGAGCTTCAGAATGGGAGGTGGGAAGAATAGGTTTGAACCCACAACCTATGATAAGTGGCAGAAGAACAAGGAGGTGTGGGAGGAAATTTATGATGGTGGGATGGTTCCTTTTTTGGAGAGATTGCATGGTCATTCGGCCATTGCTACAGAAAGCTTTGTTAAAGGATGGAATAAGGGTGTGCTGACTGCCTTTGGTGCGAAGTTTCAAGTTGATGAAAATCTGGTCGCCACTGATACAGGCCTGGATATGAAAGGCAAAAAATTCTATAGAGATAGGAAGTCAGGTGAGGAGGCTATTGCTACCTTTCATGATAAGGAGAAGGAAAGACCGAGGGTTACAAAGATGGGGGATGGCGACTATAACAAGAAAGAGCTGATTTCCCTCTGGGCTGATATGGCAAAATTTATCATGAGTTACATCACCTAGATGGTAGATATGCTAGTATTTTTTCTCATCAATTTACTATCTTAAATCATTTTAGGCATGGCAGATTGATTTCCATTCCCTTTTATCTGGTTTCATCCTTGGAGAATAGTTTAGTTAAACACTCTAAAAACCAGGATAACCCTATGATTCATGAAGGGCTTATCTTGTTGATTATGAAATAGGCCCAGGCTCATGAAGTGAAACCCTCCCCCAAGGATAAAACCCACATTTCCTCTTCTAACCCTGATGTGTAGTTGGTTTCTAATACAGAAATGGATGAGGATGACAGTAATATGGCCATGGACTGGCAGGATATCAAGGATATGGAGGACCCTGAGTATAAACCAAAAATTGAAGGGGATTTTATGGTGACCCAGAGAACTAATACCAGCAAGAAAAGCAATCCCCCAAGGTGGGCGACTAGTAAGTTTAATTCTAGCAGCAGAAAAATGCAAGAGCTAGAGCCTCCCACCAAAAATAAATCGAAACTTACCAAATCTAGTGGGTCCAAAGTCCTGGACCACGAGATTAGGTAAGATATCCCTATTAAGGTGGATGATGAGAAACATGGGAGTGTGACTATGGAAAATAAAGGTGAGATAAAGGAGGAGAGGGTGATGGGAAATTTGCTATTGGAGGCTACCAGAAGTCAGGAGAAATGTTGGAAGTGAGTGGAGAAGGAAATTGGATCCCTAAAAGATGGGATTCATGGAATTCTTGACACCTTCATGGAATCGCCTAGGCCCAACAAATCTGAGATGATCGTGAGTATGGTCCAAAAAATTTCGCAGGATGTGGAAACCATGAAGGTTGACCAAGAGCACAGAATTGAGAAGTTGGAAGAGGATGTGAGTGAGATCAAGGAAAACCTAAACAATCTGGTGGAAATCAGTAGCCAGGCGATGAGCAATAGCACGGATGGCTTGGAAAAGATTAATTCCATGATGACTGATTATAGAACCAGGACCATCGCCAGTGACCCTCCCATGGGAGAAAAGTAGAAAAAGATTGCTTTGGAGGGTGGACAGAGTGCTGCTGCTAGAAAGATTAGTTCAGGTCTGTGTACTAGAACTAGGAGCTGGAGCCAGGACCAGGAAACCTCTAGATTCATCATGGAGGACTTGGAGAAGATTAATAGGAGTATTATTTAGAAAAATACTGAATTGATGCACTCTCTTAGTTGAGTGCATGGTCCTATTTTCTAGTTCAACTTTTTATTTTTTTTTGTCGGTCTGTGTGGGGCTTGTCCCCCATTCTGCTTAGCTTTTTGGTCTAGTTGGCTACTTGCCTTGGTCTGTAAAACTTTGGGTTTCAGGTCCCTATAAAACTTGTTTATGTTTATCAAAAACTACTATTATAATAATCTCAATAACAAATAAATATTATATATCTTGATTATTAATTATTAGTATATAATTTTTTTATTTATAAAAGTATATTTATCATATACTAATATCTCTATTTTAATATATCTAGATAAATTACATCAAGATATATCTCTTTCAAGGAACCTTTTTTGTTTGTCTCTTTATTTTGAATTGTCACCTTGAGAGGGATGTATCTTGGTGCAATTTATGTAGATATATTAAGATAGATATGCTAGTTAAATACTAAAACAAATAATAATTCACAAAAGAAATAGTGTCAAGTTAGTTCACAACAACTAGTCAAAATTGGTGAGAATAATAGTTTTTGGACAATGAAAGAATGTGTTGACATGGGTGTGACTCTAGACTAATAAATAATTTGTAAATGGTGAAGATATGAGAATGTGTGTAAATAGGAATAAGATATGGTTAAATATAAAAGAAATAAATTATATAAATACAAATTAAAGAAATAAGAAAAAATATATAATTATAAATGAAACTCCACTCAAACATATACTACTTATTGATTCATAATGATATTTAAAATTAAATAAAGATTAATATAAATATTATTTAACAGAACTATCTTTATAATTTTTTTAAGAAATAATTATTAAAAAAATATTTATAATAAACACAAATGATAAATGATTCACAATATATTTGATTCATTTAGTTATACGTATAAAAAGATGTGGTACTCAATTTCATTTGTTTCTAAATTTTTTTACTAAAAACTATAAAATTCAATCGATTGACATGCCTGCAAATTCACAGAATAGAATTTCAGGTAGATAAAATATTTGTTTTCAAAGATGTTTAATGAATATGGAAACATAATTTATTTATTTTTACTTAGAAGAAGTATAAAAAATTACAATGTATCAACGAACAGTCAAGAAACTGCCTTCTACTAACAGAAAACAAGACTATCCAAAAAAAAGCACAGAGCGGCTGAAGCTATACAAATCACAAGACATTATCTGAGCAATACATTCATAAATAGCAGACATAACAGTCTCTGCTGCATAAGAAACACAACTTTTAATGGTAAACAACGAACAAAATCGTTCGCTTATGTTAGCTGAAAAGTAGAGTCGATAATTATGCTCATGATTAGAAACAATTCAATGTAGATATAACATAAAAACACCTTAAAACTTAACCTCGCGGATAGAAAACGAATATTCGAAAGCACAAGCATCGACCCGATGCCAAATGGTACGAGGAATCCAAGAGCGAGCTCGAGCTGCCAAAGCGATTGAAATTTGGCGAAAGCTTTCTTATCTTTACTTTTCAGCTTCTCATGATGTGGGGGTACTATAACGATAACGCTGGCACTCACGAATGCTGCTATCGTCCACAAGATTGAGACTATCAAGGTGATCCCGGACAGTCGGGACAGCGCTGTCTGTCTTCCGGAATAGGTGTCTCCCAACAGTTGTTTAACTACCCACGCCACAACCACTGTCAGCGAACTTGTGAAGGCCGCAGTGTCAGAGAATATGAAAAATCTGAAAAGTCTGCGAAATGCCATCTTGGCTGCTTCATAGTGTTCACTGTTTATGTTGTCGTCAATTCCTCCTGGGATTTGAAAGATGGCTGCAAATGTAACGGTGGCAATCAGTGAGGCCACCACCATGTGTGTATCTACGATATCTTTATCTTCCCCTTGCTCTGGCTCATTGCTTGGATCAGAAGTTATATTAGAGTTTGGTATGAAACTCCACCGAATACCTCCTGCGTTTTCCAGTATCTGTTTGATGCTGTCACAATTGGGGTTGTGTGGAGCTGCTGCAGATGCAATGTCAAGTGCAGTCTTGTCTTCATCGTTCAAGGCATTAATGTCTAGGGCATTCACGTTTGCACCTTGAAATGAGACAAGGTATCTCACCAGCTGCATTCATCACAAAATAATGTTGCATTACATTTCTAATTATTCAAATATGTCTTCTTACAAAGCCTCAAGCCCCAGAGATAATTCATTGATGACCTCATTTACTCAATATCTTATACCAAACACTCTCAATTTGTGCCCATTGAAGCCATACAATATTAACAATCAATTACGATGCACAAGCAGTGGATGGAGCATTGCACACTATCGAGAAACATTATTGTTGTATCATCGAACTTTCAATTTGTTCCTACCCTCAAATTTAGTCAACCCATTAACATAAATATCAATATTATATTATTCCTTGATATGTAATCGTATTGATTCATTCTTTAAAAGTGGACCCCCAAAAAACTGATATGGCAATACAAATTTCATGTTATATTTTCTACCTACATTGAGATTTTGTTAATTTTAGAATAATTATGTATCTCAAAGCATTTAACACTCATAAACATATATCTTAAATAAATATTTAGTAAGAAAATATTTAGTAAGAAAATGATAATAGATATGTTGGCTACGTTTTATTTACTAAATATTCTTAATTGATTTTCAAAAATCACATTAAATAATTTGTCAATTGATTTCCAAGGACATGTTATGTAATTGGTGCTACTAAGACAACCTTCTATGATAAAAAAATTTAGATGAACATAGCATATGAAAAGAGAAGACTCCTCTCTCGTACAATTTGGTCTCTATATAACTAAAGAGGGTATTTCTTATAGGCAAAGGGTTGAATACTTGAATGTTTTACTAAATGAAGATAAATCACCTTTGTAGAGGCATGCATATATTAACTGTGCAACCACATTGTAAGCAATATAATATGTTCAATGTTATGTTAACATTCCTTTCTATTATGCTGTTACTACAAATGTAACAAGGGACACTCACTTTAAGGCTCACATCACAAAGCTTGCTGATTATATAATATGAATACACATTGTTGAGAGAAGATCTTTTTCAGAAGAAGAAAATCTTGAATCAAGATATCTTGTGACCCTCACAAAAGGGTACAATTCTTGATCGTAATCTCAAAAGCTCACCGGACAACAATCCATATTGAGCTCAAGACCAAATCCTAAACCCATCTCCAAAATAAATCTTCACAATATATCCATTCTTAAAGTTTTTTTAGTACAAGCAAAGAAACATAAGAAAGGAAAAAAAAGACCAAAATACCAGAAATGCTTTTAAAACAAGACACAATCTCAGAATGAAAAGCTAACTTGAAACTATGGTAATTCTTCAATCCTCTGATACCACCAACCTTCAAATGACCTTGTTACAGTTTGTCCATTTGATGTTTCATGTGAATCTCTAGAAACATCAAAGTGCGACCCAATGCCCACATATGATTTCCAATACTTGGAGGCACCTTCTTAAGAACTTCTAGTCGAACACATGCAACTGTACCAACAAATATATAGTCCTTCAGATTTGACGTAGTTTGAATTAGCTCAATTGAATTGTTGTCTATTGGGTTCACACTTCCAAAATCTACTAGTTTTAAATGCTCATCGTCAGTAAGGAGTACATTCGCTAACTTTACATCTCAATGTACCGGGCCTATTTTGTGAAGGTACTCTAGAGAATCCACTATTTCTGCACTATAGAAACGGGCTTCATCCTTTGATAAGCACCCTTTCCTACTTATCTGGTCAAAAAGCTCTCTACCATCACAAGATTCAAGGCCCATGTAGATATGACAATTAACCTGAAAGGTAAAATAGAGCCTAACTATCCTAGGTGATCCAACTGCTCAAGCACAATGCGTTCGAGCTCTACATATGCGACTTTCTTTTCTTTTGCTATAAATTGTTTGTCCATAATCTTCAAAGCATAAAATTTCCCAATGTCTTCTTTCCCAAATAACCCTTAAGTAAGAGCCTAGCAGCAAGCATTCTATCACTTTTGAAATCATCAACGTGATACGCTTCCTTAAAAGCACTGAAAGCAAAGCTCGACGAGTATTGAACGCCATTGCTCTTCCCACTGTTATTCCCAATAATTTCAACTTCATTCACATTGTAATTATTAGTAGTGGTGGAAGCAATGTTCAAATCATTTAATGACAATTTCACGTCCATTTCAGCTTCATTCACAACTATTAAATCTGCCCCTCAGCCTATCGCATGCCATTTTTTCTTTGTTGCATTCAGCCACAATTCACCAAGCAACGACAATGCAATTCTTCTTTTCAATCTCAGGCCTCCTATTAACAAATTAGACTCAACCAGATCATAAATTTTCACTAATCATTAACTTATTCTAAAATTTGCTTATGAAAAAATTTGTAGGGAAGACAACTCAAATAGGGCTCAAAAAGAATTGGTACTTGAAGACAAAAGAGGTATGCCAAAACTAGGCCTGCTCAAACAATCATGACTTAAATTTGAGCCCATCGATTCCAAATATGAACTGAAAAATCCAAATGCATATTCTCACATAAAAAATTGATGACAAGGCAGCCATCACAGACTCTTGGCATTGTATCTTAAAGAATGTATCCTAAAGAACTATTTCGTGCTCTTATTACTATGCCATACCTTAAAATACCTTCACACAATTCCTGTGGTAAAAACTGCAACGGCAGAGATCATCCATGTGCTACAAGGGAAAACACCTACAGATGAAACGCTTCTCTCAATCCTTGATCGCTTGTGCCTTCACTGCGCACAATAGAGTAATGGCCTTCTAGGTAGCAAATCAAAATAAGGAACTATGGCGAACATTAAATTAAATTTTTGACTGTCAACTATGCTGCCATTTACAACGTGGATAATGCCAAGTACGTCAAATACCTACAATGCCTTCAAAGCTTCTTTGCTGCACACATCAAAGTTCTTTCTCATCGCTGATCCATCATTGGGTGCGTACTGATACCATATGAAGATTTCAATACTTTGAATGTTGTATTAAATGAAGCTGAGTTACGTTTATACAGACATGAATACAGTTATTCTAACTCTAACTATGCAACCACATTGTAAACAACGTAATATGTTCAATGTTACGCTAAAAATTAGTTCTTTTGAATATTGCATTATTTGAGTTTCTTGCTCTTAAAAATAATAAACTTGTCAAATATCTATCAATTTTGATCAATTCTTCTGAAATTGTCTACTTATTAGGCCAGGTCATTGAGACACAAATATAAATCCAATTTCTTTTGATCCACACAATGTTAGCCATTACCGTCATGTAATGGTAAAAATAGACATTCACAAATGTATGAGTTGAAGAAATAAGAACTAAAGAAAACCATAGCATACGTTTGTACCATTGTATAATGTGAATGAATAAACAAAATAAGTTTAATTTGATGTAGAATTTCATATTAGATTAAAAAAATATTTAGAATTTTAAATTTTAGATCTAATATCTAAAATTAGGGCAAATAACACCATTTTAGAATATTTATCTATCTAAAGCGTTTTTCTTTTCAAAATTAGCTTTATTTAATTTGTCTTTGTTGAATATTTTCATATAAACCTCAAGAATAACCATCCCATACTTATTTATTTTGTTAATGGAGAGAGCACGAAACCCCCCTCTACAAAAATAGTTGCATTCCAATGGTGATTTCGTGGATGTTGGTAAGGAAACTATGGGGATTGGTGTATAGGAAGAAGATATTGAGACCAATCTTTCCAGTGAAATAGAGGAAGATCGAGCATTATGGGAGAAGCATGCGGTCATCTGTTGAATCGCGAGACCAAAGAAATTGAGATCCTACATAAAAGAGTGGATTGCTAAACATTGGGGTATGGGTTTGGTGGTGAAATTTTTATCCAGAGGCTTCTTTGTGACTGTATTTGTAGAAGGATTGGAAAGAAACAGAGTGTTGCACCAAGAAAACTGGTTCGTGGAAGATTATCCATTATACATTCAACCCTAGCAATCTAATTTTGATCCCCTTCCTTTGGCGGTATATGATAGCATGGTTTGGATTAGATTATATAACTTTCCAATTGAATACTGGGGAGATAGTAGTCTTGAAAAGATTGGGCATTCTTTGGGTACATTACTAGATATTGATAAAAAGATCATAGAGGAGGATTTATATTCGTACACCAGATTGAGGATAGCGGCGGCGAAAAGCATTCCATCCTTTATCTATCTTCTTACTTTGGAAGGCAAATGGAGACAACAAATTGAGATCAAGAAGGAAATTTATCCTTGTCAAAGATGTGGGAGTAAGTTTCATTTAACCTTAGAATGCAAAATATTTGTTAGAAGGGCCAAGAGTAATTTGGTTAGGAGGCCCAAGCAAAACTGGGTAGTTAAGGATAATCCAACTGCCTAGAACCCTCTTTGTCTAATGTATGATAATCAATTGGGGAGTGATATTTGGCCTTCGGTTTCTGTCCAAAAATATAATCTTCAGATTTATAGGGAACCAATATCAAATTATTTGAAACTACCCCAGATAGTCATGGACAAGGATATTGAGAACAAGCCCAGGGAGGTGGAGGCATTGTCTCAAGAATCAGAGAATGAATTTGAGTTATTCTCAAAAGAAGGGGAAATCAGAGGAGATGAACTGGACAATGTGGATCCTAGATGTATCAGTCAATCAACAAATGTCTTGTTGGGTAAATCCAAGGGTTGTAGGGGTCGTACGAGAAAGAGGCAAGTCAGGGAAGATGGAGCCTCGAAAAAACGTATTGTCAGTGTTCTGGATTTTCTGAAGATGTCCAAGGGAGGTAACCCCTCCCTTGGGAGTAGATGAAGATTCTTACTTGGAATGTAAGGGGTCTTTCCGCCCATGACAAAAGACGCTTGGTCAAGAGAGCGATTGACAAACTGACAATTTATATAGTTTTGATTCAAGAGACCAAGCTATCTGATATTAAGGCCCAAGATTTCTCAAAATTTTGTTTTAAGTGGAGTAGTTTGTTTCAAGTGGCCACTGGAACAGCAAAGGGGCTTGGAATTCTTTGGAATCCATTATCTATTTTAATTTCTTCTATTGCTTCCAATTCTAATTGGATGATTGTTCGAGTCTCCAGTATGGGTGGGCTAGCGGATTTTCCTCTGATTAATGTATATGGTCCTATTAAAATAGAGGAGAAGGCGGGGGGAGGTCCTCGAACATGTTCACAAGCTTAACCTAGACAAAGTTACAGTGGTCAGAGATTTTAATTCTATATTGGATTTGGATGATAAATTGGGTGGTCTCAGGAAAAGCTCCAAAGTCATGGAGGATTTCAGAGATTTCATCAACTCTATCAAAGAGGCAGATGTAGTCCCAAAGAATGGTTTGTTTACTTAAACAAATAGGAGGATATATTTCTCTAAGATCTCTGAAAGATTGGATACATTCTTTGTGAGTGATTTTTTGATTAATGGGCAATTCTTGGTCTCCACAACCATTATACCACAAGTTGGCTTAGATCATATTCCTGTTCTATTAAATTTAGACCAAGGCAAGACAACTCGTAGAAGATACTTCTTATTTCTAAGTATGTGGTGGAGAGATCCTAATTTTAAAAGTAATCTCAAAAGGTGGTGGGAAGAAGGAAACAAGTTTGTGGGCTCTCCTAGTTTTTGTTTTGCAAAAAAATTGAAGTTTTTGAAATAAAACATTAAAATTTGGAACAATGAATCCTTCAAAAATATATTTGTAGAAAAATTAAGAATAGAAGAAGCATTGGAAAACATCAATGCAAAAGTGATGTGAGCCGGCATGACTAATGAGGAATTTACACTGGAAAGCAAATTGAAAGCAAAATACATGGAAATTTTGAAGAGAGAAGAACTATATTAGATAGACAAATCCAAAGAACTATGGATTGTGGAAGGGGACTCTAATACCAAAAATTTTTATGCCTCTGCCAAGGCCTTCCATCAAAGATGAGAAAGGCAGTTGGTGCTCCTTTGGGAAGGATATTGAGTAGGCTACGCTAGATCACTTGATGAAGGTTTTGGGCATTAGTGGCCCTTTGAGGATAGATCACATTTTGTTAATCTCTGAGAATGTAGAGACATTGGTCTCCCTTGAAGATAATAAGATTCTTATGGCTCCTTTTTCCATAAGAGATGTGAAAGAGGCAACATTTGCCTTGCATCCATTCAAAGCTCCCGATCCTCATGGCTATACGACCGAAGTACTTCAATCCTATTGGGATTTCATGGGCAATGATATTTGAGTAGTAGTGGAAGAATTCAGAAAGAAATAGAGGTTTTTGAGGGAATTGAATCATACCATGATTATAGTTATTCCAAAGAAGCAAGATTATGAATCAATGATGGATTTCCGCCCCATCTCACTTTGTAACATGATATACAAGATCATCTCCAAATATATGGCATCTAGGCTCAAGAAGATACTACCTAAACTAGTTGCAGATAATCAGAATAGTTTTACACTAGGCAGGGAGATTGCGGATAGCATCATATTAGTCTCAGAAGTGTTTCACTCCATGGTCAAAGAAAAAATTAAAGGTATGGTGATCAAGCTTGATGTAGCGAAAGCATATGATAAGGTTGTTTGGTATTTTCTGTTACAATTTCTTGCATGTATGGGTTTTGATAGCAAGTGGATAGAGTGTATCAAATTTTGTATTTATTATGTAAGTTTCTCCATTCTAGTGAATGGATCTGTTTGTGGCCATCTCCATTTGTTTTGATGGTGGAAGTGCTAGGTAGTAAGATTAGAATACTATGCAGATTAGGTAGGCAGAAAGGGATCTCTCTCCACCCCCTAATGGAGTCCATCACTCACTCATAGTTTATAGACGATACGCTGCTATTCGGGGAAGCCTCCACTTAGGAGGCCTCTATGATCAAGACTATATTTGAGGAGTACTCAAAGGCTTCAGGGCAGATCATGAAAAAGGAGAAATCACAGGTGTTATTCTTGAACACTAATAGAAAATCCCAGAATAAAATAGCTCGCCTTTTGGAATATCAAGTTAGATAATTTTCTCTCAAATACTTGGGAATAAATATCCACTATGGTAGCAGACAAAACCAAATCTGGGAGGATGTGATTAACAAGTGTAAAGGCAAATCAAAGCAGTAGAAAAATAGATGGCTATCTCAAGCAAGGAGGTTAACAATGATTAGATCAACCTTATCGGCCATACCCATCTATAACATGTCATGTTTCAGGATGTCTCAAGTGGCTAGCAAGAAGCTAGATGGGATGCTCAAGAAATTCATTTGGGAAGGGGAAAAGGAGGCTAAAAAAACCCCACTAATCAATTGGGAGGTAACCCGTCTGACTAAAGAAGAAGGAGGGGATGTCTCGAGGAAAATGAATCTTCAGAACCTTATTTTGGTGCAAAACTAGCTTGCAAGATGTACAAATATCCTGAGAAACTTTGGTGCAGATTTTTGAGGAGCAAATATTTGGATTCGGATTACTTAGGTAGAATATTTTCTATAGCAAACGCAGCCAAGGGATCAACCATGTGGAATTTACTATGGGAGAGTAGATTTATTATCACTGAACATCTATCTCGGCAAGTCAGGAATGGGCAAAAGGCAAAATTTTGGGATGATTCATGGGATGGTGGGAAGCCTATTAGGGAAATGTTTGAGGATCAAAACTGGGTGAATAATGTGGCAAATGAAATGGGAGATAGAGTGGATCAGTATTTTGAAGGAGGGGGTGTTAGGGAGAAAAGGTTAAGTGGAAGCATATAGAGATTGGGAGTAATGAACTATGTACCAAATTGGTTGAAATATTAAGGAGTAGGATGATATTGGTGTCTTAGGAAGAAGATACTCTTTTTTGGTGTGCTACCAAATCAGGGGACTACAGTGTTAAACTTGGTTATATAATACAAAGACAAAGAGTGATGGACACCATCTAGATGTATAAGTTATATTGGAGCAATAGAATTCTTCCTAAAGCTAGATTCTTTCTTTGGATTGCCCTTCATGATAGGTACTCACTAGGAGTAGACTAAAGACTATTGGCATAGATGGGCCAAGTTGATGTGTATTATGTAAAGATGAGGAAGAGACTATGAACCACTTGTTGTATAAATGCTCCTTTGCTAGCAGGTGTTGGGATTGGTTGTTTGGTATGTTGAATTTGAGTACTGTGGAGGATTGAAATCTTTTTTATTATCATGGCCTTAGATGGAAAAATCTAAATGGTGTGATATTTGGTTGGTAGGACTAGCTTTAGTAGTATGGCATATTTGGAAGAAGAGAAATAGGATAATCTTTAAGGAAGTAGATCTATCTACCGAGCAACTTATTTCAAAAATTAAGATTGCCATAGAGGAAGTTGTAAATGGTAAGAGTGTAATGAGAAATAAGTATAGATATAATAATTGGGATAGAAGTATGGAGATAAAGTGGTCTTTGAAAGAGAGAGGACCGGTTGTTCCTTCTAAGAAACAAGTAGATAAGAATCTGATTAAATGGAATGCACCACCAAAGGATTGGGTTAAGCTTAATTTTGATGGGGCTAGTAAGGGTAATCCAGGCAGGGCTAGTTTCGGGGTTGTACTAAGAGATGAGAACAATGAATTGATTAGTGGAGTGTATGGTAATTTAGGGGAGTGTTCAAACAATGAAGCAAAAATCAGAGCTTTAGAAGCAGGCTTGAATATGTGTGTTGAGGGGGACATCTCCAAGGTTATCATAGAAGGAGATTCCCAAGTCATTATTAATGGTGTGATACAATATGTCTTTCACAACTAGAGATTAAACAAATGGCTGCCCTGTATCAATATTTTGTTGGATCGGATTGGGGTTTTCAAAATTGTTCACACTTATAGAGAGGAAAACAAAGTGGTAGACCTCCTAGAAAATTTGGGAGTAGTAGGGGAAAATCAGTACTACTCGATCAGGCTAGTCGATACTTCTCAAGAATTAATGGAAGCCATCAGAAAGGACGTCTCAAGATATCTCCAACAGGGTATAGGATAGGGGTAAAATTATTCTGTATATATAAGGTGACCTCACTTCATTTCTTTTCACAAGGAATGCTAATCATAATGCCATTTGATAATTTCAGACATGCACTGCAGATAAGGACTCAGAGCTCTGCGAGTACTATTGGCGATATGTTCTAGTCACGGGGAAGAGTAAGAGTAGAAGTAGGAGATTTAGGTGGTTATTTTGAGGACAAGACAACTTAGAGTAGACGATAGGAGAAGAAATAGAAGGGATAAAAGATCTAATATAAGATTTTTCCTAGATTGCGTTTACTAGGGATTGGATATGCTTGGCTTGCTAAGGTAATTTTACTAGATTCTAGAAGCAATGAGATTTTATATGAGGATATAGGCTGCATAGAGTAGATCATCCCTGAAGATAGAAGTAGTATTGCTGGCATAGGATGGCTCCATTCATAGGGATTGTGTGCAAGAATTGTGCAGAGACTACCAAGCATCGGTGCATTACATTGTTTAACGTAGAGGATGAAATCTATGAGGCTGTTCTTAAAATGGATGATATTTCCTTGAATTTGGAAAGGTATTGGTGTGATGACTTCATCTATGAGGTTGTATTAGCACTGATTGTGGATGTCTCAAAATCCAAGGAGAGATGCATAGAGATTGTAGGAGACTTTATGAACGAATAATATGGGGATGTGGTAGTGGAAGATCTATGTGAGATGCAGGCCAGAGTTAAGGAAAGTATTCTTAACATATATTTCAATCCTTCTAACTATATGTCCTCAGACTTAGAAGAGGAGATATAATAGGGCAGGGATCAGAAAGAAGATGAGAAGGACATCGATGCACAAAATATGATTGATAGTGAGGAGGAGAGTGAGGATAGGGATTGGAGGGAGAAGAAGCAGAGGAAGAGCAACTTTGTCAAGGTAGTCTAGTTGACCTTCAGAGATGGGGTTTCAAATGGAGATTTGACAGCATTTAGGTAGCTTAAGGAGGTAGAGGACTGGCGGCTGACAGAGGCATCTTCAGACACTCTTTTCAAACTTGGCGAACTGATTTCACAAGTGCTACATTTTCTGAGGAATGAGTAATTGATGTCGTTTGATAACAGTATTGTATATGATGTGTTTGGATAGGTATAAGGTAGTTAAGATAGTTGGATCTTAGTTTTAAGTAGTATTTGATCTATTTTTGCCTAGTATTGTAATCCGTGTGGATATTATATGTACAACTTTTTGGAGTAATATTGGGATCTATCCCCATAAAGATAGCACTTACCTTGAAAAAAAAAACCATCCCATACTTAGTGTAGTGTAAAGTGAAGAAGGCTAACTTTTCCTTCACATATTTTCCTTATTAAAATATTATGTTTGATCATAAGCCCTTGTCTTCTACCCTAGTTTAGCATTCTTAGTCTTAAAATTTATTGTAGTTAAATACAATCCAAATTATTGACTCTACTTTGATATGTCAAATGTATCAAAGAGTATAAAACTAAAGTAAACTAATACATTAATAGGATATCCCCCAAATTAGAGGGAATGTGTTCATTCTAGAAGATAACCTTGTTTGACATAATGCATATAGAATATTTGGAAGAGGAAATAGTGAAGACAAGTTTATATTTTGAAGGGAAAGCATGAGATCCATGAGAATCATCCAAATGAATTTTATCAGAATGTTTGGCACCTAGATAATTGATATATTCCCCAAATGAGGATGTTGATTTAGGCAAAGAAGGAATTAAGACATTAGATAGAGGTTTAGCCATTATTCTAAGGAAGAACCCATCACAATGAATCATCAAGATGATTCCACCACCAAAATATCTAAATAAATCAATATTAATGAAAAATGTATTTGTAGCAAGTGATAAAAGAAAATAATATATCATTTTTTTAAAGTATGCAAGAGCTCATTTTATCAAATACTATCCTCAAGAGTTGTCATAATTTTATCTAATCATATGTCTCACCATGGCTATAAAACCAAGTGGTTCCCTTCAAAACCTTAGTTTATTTCATTGAATTACAAAGTAATCACATCTAATCTAATATTATCTTACATCCATTATTTCAAATTTATGGTCTTTCTTTTCTCTCTTTCAGAAGGGAATTTTCTTTATAAGTGATCCTAGGAGCTTGAGTTCTTATTGACCCTAAAATGGTATCATAGCTTGAGATATGAAAATCCTTCTCAAATTTGAGATTGATTTTTGGTTGAGCTATTGAAAGTTAATGTAAATATTTATGGATCTTGGAAAGTTGAGTATGCCCTTCTCTTGGATCGAATGATGACTTGAAGAAAAGAAAAGAAATCAATAGAATTACTAGATTTTGTGTTTTGTCTTTGTTGCTTAGTATTGTACATTAATTTTGGAGCATTTACAACAAATAAAGCCTACTATAGAACTCATATCATGTCCACTTTATTAGTTTTATCAAGTGGCACTTGTAATCATACTGATCACTTTTGTAAGCATAACCATTCAAAAATCCCAACTTTAGGCATACAAAATTTATTCTGGCATAATTGAGTTGAAAGTTATGTCTTTCTTATTTGTTTTCTCCTTCTAATAACCTTATAACCATCCCTTGCATTATAGAGTCCATTTTGTGAACCAACCCAAACCAAGGTATCGAGTCCATGACTAAAGACCAGAGTGCAACTTTTGAGAATCTATGTGAGCTGATCTATGTCTTCATTAGGTAGGACCATGTTTCTAAAATCTTTTCATCTCCATCCTAAGTAGATATTGTTATCATATAACTCCACATAGTCTCTAACCATCACCCCCCATTGATGGATGTAGGTGTTCTTCATTTGATTTGTGATCAGTAGCTTATAAATGGCTTGATATCCACCCTATGAATCCTCCTAAAATTATGCAATACTACATCCTAGATGTCCCATGATAGATGCTTTGTAATAAATTCCCTAAAATAGAACATGAAGTTCTGAACTTGTGACCCTTTAGGAGGATTAAGGGTTCTAAATATGTCCAAAAGTGTATCAGTATGATCCAATTATTTGTTTTGAATAATTTTTACCTATTTTAGTTGTGGTTCCTTATACATTCTCAACACAAGTTTACTCCCTAGGACCTTGTTTCGCCATATTTGGTTTCTTGTCTACACCATCATGTTCCTTCAACTTGCTAATCATGTCCCATGAGATTGTAGCAATATTCTTTTTCTCTCCAAGACCTTGCTAGTAAAATTTCCATATCTTTTGGGCCATTTTATTATTTGTCCTAGAGGAAATAGCTAGGAATGACAACAATGTTGTGGTGAAAACTAGGAATTAGTGTTTCAACAAATGAATCCACAAAATACCTAATTAACACTACATACATTGAAAGAGGGTTGAACATAATAGATCTATCCTCAATCCAACTAAGGAAGGGTTGATAATTTTGATTAGATTCACCTAATTTGGGAGGTTATCCTCTTTCTAAGTTGAATGTTTTTTATTAAGGATCAAACAAGTTTTGAGGGGACTTGAAATCACTTATAAAAGGTTTTAAAGGGACCTAAAACCCTCAATTTTTTTGAGGATCTGAAATCGAAAGAAGAATTCTACCAAAAGATACAATATAGTTAATCAACAACCCAACCTTAGCCTAATCATCAAAATAAAATCATTGAAGAACCATCTGAAAAATGTAGGCTGAATCCATACTTAGACATAACCAAGAGAAAATAATCTAAGGGTTTTATCAAGGCTCCTTTAATCTTTAACAAATATCAAGGGTTTTTCCATGCACCCATAACTTGAGTATTTTCTAGGAAAGATCCCAATACCATAAAAACTAGATCCTTGAAGGAAAGCATAAATGAACAATCTGGAACCAAGTGGTTTTGAAAGGCTACCCAAACCTTCATATTGGTTTTTGAAATGGATCCCAAAACCATCAAGTTGAAGCCAACAAAAATAATCCATGTGAAAGTTAGCTCCCTTTTAGCACCAGAAATGGAACCACCTCAATAGGAGCTAAAAAAGAAATGGACCACTAGCTGAACAAACCAAACACCATTCAATCCCACAAGATCCAAAGACAAAGGATCAAAACAAAACCATTTTGTTGGAAAATTAGGTTTTATAAAGGCTCCCAAAACCTTAAAAAGGAAATGAGCCACAAACCAATCATACTCCCAACAAACAAACTCCACTAGATTCTCCACCTCCATAGGAGAAAAGTGACAGACCTAGCAGCAAGGATATGAAAGAAATCATACAACCAGCCTCAAGAAGCGAGGTAGCAAGAGCTCCCAAAAAGCCGCATCCAACATCACCCAGCAAACTACTCTTCCTTTTAATAGAAGGGAAATTCACCTTAATAGAATAGGTTTAGAAGGAGATTAAGATGAGAACCATAGCAGCAACATAACCCCTCAAGAAAAGGATAGAATTAGATAAGCATAAGGTCCATAGAGCAAGTAAAGGAAAAAACTCCTTGGAAACTAAAGAGATGTCGAGGTCAAGAGGCACAGGCAAGCAAACCCTAGCACAAAATCGAGGAAAACTGCAACCATAAGCAAAACCCTCACCAAAGCAATGGCTAGATAGGGAACCAAAGGCACCACAACACCCATCGAGCAAGGCAATGAGGTAGGACCTTTTGGAAATTTACACTCATCCAGTGATCTTCGATGCTTGATTTATGGTCTAGGGTTGTCATTGATGGAAACTCTTCTTGGAGACCCAATTCGGTGGTTGTGATTCATCTTAAGTAGAAGCTAGAGTTAATCGATAAAATAGGGTGTCTTGATGATGTTTTGGTCCAAAATAATTTCCGATGATTGTGGTAATTTTGGTGGTTGATTTCATGTTCTTGATGAATGGTAAGATCCTTATGAAGCATGTGAATACACTCTTTTGATTTGTTGCTATGTTTTGTTCGAGATTGAAGCCGACTTGGAGCTACATGTTACACTTCTTGAAGATGACTTGAAGGAGATTGCTTTTGTGCTAAGACCAGATATATAAAATAGAATTGGCGATTATTTTTGGTGGTAATAATGGTGTGGTGATCCATTTTGGTCTGATTGAGCATAGTTTCACGTGCACACTTTTCTTAAAGACAATTCAGTAGCTAACTGAGATAGAAATAAAGTATTTAGTAAAGTGAAGACATTTAGAGATTCAGTGCTTAACCAAAACTCATTCTTGCATTGTCAGATGCTTCTAGAGAGTTCATTTCATTGTATTTCCTCATTGTAATCAAATTTTAAGTTAGTGAGACTTCCCTGAAGGTTGGAGCCTTCTAGGCAATTGTAATTGAGCAGTGAGCTCTAGGCCGTGAGGCTGAATGCAAGTACATTCCCCATCTATGTAATATTTATGTACTCTTGGCCATAGGATATGAATATTGTGGGTTTCATCCCCACAATGGTTTTTCCCTTTCTGGGTTACCAAGTAAAAAATTTAGTGTTGTAGATTCTTTCTTGCATGTTTATGTTCTTTTCTGTTATGCATTGCTAATTGGTGGATAAAGAATAAGTTTATAGATTTGAATTCTGGTAGATCACTGATTCACGCCCCCTCTTAGTGATGCCTAATTCTAACAATTGGTATCAAAGCCTAGTTCCTCTAAGGAAGCTTAACCGCTTGAGGAAGATCTAGGAGATTGATTCTGGTTTTCAGAAACAACTCAATGTGGCAATTAAGGATCTTGATGTAGCTAGAAATGAGCTTTGTACCTTGAAGAATGTTACTGCGTCATTTATTCCTCATGATACGAGCGAGTCATCCTATAAAAATTCCACTCAAAGTCCTTGTCTTTCTTGTAACACCTCGGTTCAAGCCCTTAGTATGTTTGTAAATCATCTTTCAATCAAAAATGTCAAGTTTTAGTAATTGGTTGAACTCTATGAACACGTTGAACCATCTTGAACTGGGTTCAATAGGTTCATTTAGGTTCCACAGGTTCCTAGGTGTTTAGGGAGGTTTTCATACTAATATTTTCTTTAAGTGTCTTGCAGCGGCTCTTTAAAAGTTTCTTGTTTGATAATGTGTTACATCATCTCTCTCCGGGCATTGAACTCATTGAACCAAGTTCAAGAGGTTCAAACGTGTTCAACATGTTCAACATAGGACAAATGGTCAGCAGCTTGGCATAATTAATATTCTCAGCAAAGATTCTCCTTGAGCGCGGCGTACACCTTGAACTACTTGAACTCTAATGAAGTCTGTTCAGGATGTTCATATGTGTACAAAGTTGGTGGGCCCCGTGGGTTAAATGATTTGATGGTGCATTCATTGCCAAATATGAGGAAGGTGAACCATGTCTTAAGTGATGTCAATCCTTGGATTTTCAAAGTAAGTAATCATTTCGGGGACTGGCGGTTACTTCAAAAATGCCGCCATGCATTCAATGCATGCGTGCGATGTCCAATCCACAAACTTAACACACTCAGACTGACAATTGGAATTATTGCATTTAATGGTTCCATATAATTGACCTCACTATAAGGTATGAAGGATTATTAGTGCTCTACATCTTATTCCTTGCTGCTACGGTTTTGTTTTTCCTGGATAAGAGTCTTGTTTGCTGCTAGTCATCGTCTAGTTGTTCAACTGTGAAGGTGAGTCCTTTTCTTGTTCTCTCCAGTAGTTTTTACTTGCATTTTCTCTCTCATAGAAAGTTTTTCTGCAACCAATTAAGGCTTATTGCTTTGAATTATGAAGTCCACACTACATTTGTTTGGGAATGTTTTTAGCCTTGCATGTACTGAACCCATAGTTAGCGATACCGACCTTAAAGGGGAAAATCTTGAGGTTTTAAAAGAGAGGGTGTTCAAGGGAATTGACAAATCTTTTGGTGTGGAGATTTTGAGTAGCGGTCTCATAGAAGCAGTAGCTTTTCCCCCAGCCATTCCCTACCCAAAATTGATTTGGGAATGTATCACTAGATATGACCTAATCTCTGAGACCATTAGGAGAGACAATGGTGAAACCCTTCTTGCCATAAATCGTGAAGTAATTTCCTTTGTCTTCAAGATACCTAATTACTAGTTCTCCAACTTTTCCCCTACTCAGTCAATCACCAAGTTCAATGTGGATAGAACCAGACACTGTAACAACATAGCAAAATTCTGGTTGAAGGTTCCTCAAAGAGGTGGTTCCAGATTACCCAAGAATCCTAATAAGAATCACATGCTACCTCACATTCATGATGTTATGCTTTTGTTGCACCGGGCCAAAGGGTCCGCTGAAGCTTATAGCTTCGACGATGGGATTTATTGCTACATGCAGCTAGTTTTAGAAGCGAAGTAGTATCTTGATTGAGCTGAATTGATTGTTGATTCAATGAGGGAAAACTTGAGTATGGCTAAACAGTTCAAACATAACTTCTTTATGTCTTCGTATCTCTTGTATTGTTTGGCATGTGTTAAGGAGTTAGTTGGAATACCGAAACAGCTCACTAAGGAGGATGTTCCCATATATGAGTTCTATCCCATGCTGCAAAAGGATAAGGCCTTACAGGATTTCAGAAGGGTGCACAATGCTTTTCTGGGAAACTTGTGCCATGAATTGAAGAATATGAAAGCCAAAAGAATCTTCGAGGATGCGCAAACATTGATAAAGAGGTTTGATAGTTTCTATATCCAGTTTCCACGCTTCTATTACATAAGGATAGGCAGCTTTGAAGAGAAGCCTTTCAAGCTCCCTCATTTTTGTTCAGATTGCTTTGTTCTTGTGGAGATTGTAGGCAGCTGACCTTTGTAATCAAAAAGGCACAACCCAGGGATAAATGGGAGGGTCATTTTCCCATCCAATTGGGCATGTTGTCTTGCAGTTCGATGTCCGACGCTTTGAGTATTGGTGCAGATCTCAGGAATTTTAATTTTTCCCTATATCCTGAAAGGAAAGGTTTTGATAATAAGGGTATTTCCCAAAGTCTTAGTCTAATGCCATACCTCCCAATGCCACAATTAGAAGACTTCTAGGAAGACTGTAGCAATGAGCTCGAGGTTTTTAAAAAGGGAAATATGAGGATGGTGTTAGAACAAGTCATTTCATTATAGGTAAAGCTGGACATTAAGGGGGTCGAAGAGGACTATGTAGAGCTATTTGAACCAGGATACTTAGCCTGTGCAGAAATTGAAATGCCTCCAATCGACTGGGATGAGGAGGAGAAAGATGATATACAGTTAAGGACCAAAGGAGTTTTGGAGAGGACCGCAACATGGGTTGCCAAGAAGAAAGCAGCAAAATTAGGCATTAAGTCTAATTCTGTGAGAAGTAATGAGGTCCCTCTATGTTCATCAAAGCATCTTTCTAACAATGCTTCTATGCCTGTTCATGTAGGTAAAGATAAAAAGCCACCCCAGCTTAGACATAGGTCTAATTCAGCTTTGGATTTCTGTACTCCTTGACATACTCGGTCCTGAAGTGCTGCTCAAAGAAAGATGGATCAAGCAAAGGATACAGGGCTAAAATATACGATTCTTGATGCCCAAATATTTTAAGTTGATGACCTAGATAGTGATGTTGCTAATGCCCTGGATTCTCTTATGGTGACTGTGGCCATGACACCACCTTCCAAAGTGATCAAAGGAACAACCAGATCCAGTGCAACTACTAAGTGGATGACCACTTCGGTGAACAGAAAGTGGAATTTTCTTCTCGTGACTATTCCAATTCAAGAAATGGTCGTTAAGTACACAGAAAAGGGCTCCAAGCTGAAAAGGTTCAAAACCACTGCCTCCCTAGACAATGATGAAGGAACTGGAAAATGGGTCATTGAAATCGCCTCATACAAACCCAAGGATGAAAACAAGGAAGCTAGCCCTGATGATTTTGAGATCATGAAGGTGGAGTTGGGAAATATGAGTGAGGACTCAGACAATCATTTCTTCTAGGTATCGGAAAAGAAAATGCTCACCAGATCGAAGAAGGATGGGCAGGAAAAGAGAGAGCTAAAGTGACACATAAATATTCTTGCCCAGTTCATTGACAACATTGGTTGCTTTGGGGCACTCCCTATATCTCATGCTACAGAGAACTTCGACCCAACTTCACTAGAAAATAAAAAGTTAATGAGCCAAGTTGAACAGGCCAAGAGTATTGCAGAAGCCATGGAGAAATAGATTGAGGGAATAGTCAAGGATGGGGAGAAGTATATCACTGACTCTAGGAAGTTATGTGATGAGATACAGAGTCTTATTGCCGAAGTTCAAATTCAGTTTGTGCCATGGGAGGAAGAGGAACACAAATGGTAGAATATCTTGCCTTTGTTTGCCAAAATAGAAGATTATGGGGTTACCAGGTTTCTGACAAAACACTCAATCAAACTAGTAGCGGATGAATATCAGCTCTTTGTGCTGAAGAAAACCATAATGTGGTGGGTGCTTACCTTCAAGTCTATGATCTCTGATGCTAAGACCTCTATTTATGAGCTCTGGGATCTCTAGTGCAATCTAGTTAATGACAACAAGGTGGTTAACCTTGACCATGATTGGCAATTCAGAATTTGTGGGTTGAACACATAGGATGCAATCAGGGCTTTCTGGATTAACATGGAGAAAATCAAATCCAAGGGTAATTTCACTCCAGAAGATGTAACAAGGGTGGCTAGGATTGAGTCTATGACCTTCATTAGAAATGATCAGTTACCGAAACATGTCGAAAAGATGGTGAAGCACCAGTGGAATAAGGAAGCAGTGAAGGCAAAGCTCAATGCGATGAAGGTTCTGAACCAATCTATTATCTAAGAGCTCACAACCACCCACGATGTCCGCGAAAGCGGAGAGGATGATGGTGATGGGAAAGCGACATAATGCATTGATCTAGGCCCGGTTTCCTTTATTTATGTAATTTCTCATGTTTATGCAAAGACTTCAGGACATCTGTCCCAAAATACATCTTGTTGGTTCCATAACTATTTTGGGGGAGGTCGAGTTTTAAGGGAGACCTTCCCTGTTCTAAAAACTATAAATTAAAGAAAGATAGATAGAATAGGGTTTAGATTTGGTGACGAATTAGTTAGTTTTTGTTTTCCCTCTGTCTTGTAAAGTTTCTATTTTGTAGAAGGAAGAATCAGACTTTTAAAGCTGGAATGGAAAAGGATTTATAGATGTAGTATCATGCCTTTGTCACATAAGAATATATATATACAAAGATCATACTGTTTTTGGGAGAAGGAAAATCTGTGGGTTTTGAATCTGTGTAGACACATATCTTTGTATATGCTTATCTAATCAAATAATAGTAATCAACCTTTCTATTGCAGAAAATTATTACTTTTTCGGTACTCCTTCCTTTGAGTGTTTGTTTTTAGGAAAAGATTTGTGTTTGAGAACAAATTTGTTTTCTCTTATTTGTTTGTTTCTTATTGGAATTGTGGAAATGGTGTTCTGAACTTTGATTCAGTTACTTCCATCTCTTGTATTGAAAAGATTGGAAAGATAGTTTTTCTCAGAAATACGTGTGAAATATTGGCCTCTCATCCAAGAATGAAGTAGGTAGCCTTACATGCTTTCAGGTTAAAAGCTACTACTCAAATAAAATTAATTAGATTATTCCTTAAATAACTGAAATAGGGAGCTGTACCTATGGAAAATTCAAAGGGAAGTGGTTTATATAACACTTACCCAACTATTTAGTTGAACACTTGTCTTTAAAAAAAGGCGACAGAGTTTAAAATTGATCATTTTAGGAAAGGACAAATCTGTTCACTAACAGATTTTTTGTGACCCTGTTGGGGAAGAACGACAAAATAAGTAGAAAATTCAATAGACTAGCATGCTTTGAGTTTGAAAGAGTTGTATTCAAAAATAAACAAACAATACTCACAGGCCTGCCTTGCCTAAAATAGATTCCCAAGGTACAAGAATGTTGTTTGGTTTAAAGGAGTTGTTGAAGACTTGAGAACTCTAGGGGTAACAACACTGGATTCTTGTCCTTATACCAGATCACAAAGGAGGGAGGGAATAATTTATAATTGTTTTGAAGAATTGCAAGGGTTGTCATTTGCTACAAACCTTACTCCCAAAAGAAATGCTAAAAGTAGGCCTTCCTCTCCTATCAGAATTACTCCTATACCCTCTTCTTCAAACCCTTGGCAAGCACTAACGCTTACTGGAGTTCAAGCTCCTCCTCTAGTAACCATTTATCCTATGTTCATTATGGCCCAATCATGGGGTGCCGCTATTGGACCTCTTTCTCTCAGAGCTCATAATCCACTTCCAAAAGGGGTGAGGGATGTCCTACCTAAATATAATAGAGGCAGAAAAGTCTCAGTTGAAGAGCACTTGAATTCTTTTAATGTAGCCACTGGGATTCTGGCAGTCCAATATGAAGATGTGGCTGTTAGGCGTTTTGCTCAAACTCTTACTGAGGAGGCAACAGATTGGTTTAGTCATCTGCAAGCAGGATCCATAACTGACTGGCAAACAATGAAAACTGCTTTTGAGAAAAGGTTCAAAAGTGTTGATGATGAACATTCGTTACTGGCTCAGCTCACACAAATGAAAAAAGAAATTCATGAGCCAATGAGGGACTATGTAGCTAGGTATAATAAGATTATCCATAAAATTCCTCAGGCCAAAAGGCCAACCGCTGATAATCAATAATGTTTCTTCATAAATTCCATGCCTCCTGATGTAGGTTTTCACCTTAGAAGAAATAGGTTGGCTAATCTTGAGACTACACAAAATGAAGCTATACAACTTGAAGATGATCTAATAATAGCTGGGAAACGGAGAAAAGATGTACAAACTCCTCAAGGTCAACCTCAGGCATCTACCTCTTCCACTGACCTAGTTGTTCAATGGCTTGTCAATGATATGATTGCTTTAAAGAGGCAGATACCAAAGCCTAGAAATTCCTATCCATAGCCTTATCAGGATATAAGCAGAAAAACTCCAAATCAATATAACTATGGACGATCGTTGCAATTACCTGCTACTCCACAAAGATTGCAAATAGAGGCACCTCCTAACAAGGTGTCATGTGTTCATTCCATCTTACCACAGATCATGATGGGGGTTCTTGTCCTGATATGATAAGACATGTTCAAATGCAAAACACAAAGGATGAATTAGGTGAGTTCACTGAAGTAGAGAAAATTCAAGAGGTACCTGGTGACTCTGGATCATTCTACCTCAAATATGAGTTGGATTCAGAAAGGGGTAGTAATATTTTGGCAACCCTTGAAGGTCCTGCATGTGCAATCCTAACAAGGAATCAATGAACTTTCCAGTCTTCTCCTTTTGTGAACCCTTTTGGAGGTAATTTCAAAGGTAAAGATCTCCCAAATAATAGCTTTTCCTCTCATTCAAAGACTCCTGAGGTTAGGATTTTGCAAAGGAATCATGAAGATAACAATAGCTCTTCCTCTTCCTCCTCCTTTGACATCATTGAATTTTGTAAAGCTTCTACTGTTCAACTTTCCACTACTGAGTATTTGAAACTAAACCCAAAAGAACTAGATAAGCTGGTCAAATATGTTAAAGGAGACTCTTCTTCAGAGTCCTTGGTGCACGGATGTGCAGAGAATAGTGATTTGATTGCTGCTAAAAAATCTTCATCTGTTCCGTTCCCATTAGCTAACTTGGCTGATCCCTATGCTTTTCATGATGCTAAGAATAGGCTTGAGGTTAAACTTGAACCTTTCTACATATCCCTTCTCCTAAATGGTCAAAATCTTAGCAATTGCATAATAGATTCAGGGGCATCAGACAACATAATGCCTTCACCTGTTGCTAGGTCTTTAGGTTTAACTCTCACAAAAACATTTGAGAGATGCTTTTCGATGGATGGGAAATAGGTTCCTCTTATTGGATAGGTAAAAGACATCCAGGCAGTGCTAGCAACATGCCCTGATAAAAGAGTAAAATTGACTATCCTTGTTGTTGACATTCTCACAAGTTACGGGATGCTCTTGAGTAGAACTTTTTGTAAGGACCTTGGAGGTGAAATCAAGATGGACTGGTCTGAAGCTATTATTCCTCTTGGAAAATAGAAAATCAAGCTTGAATCTAAGCTGAAAAATAAGTACACTGTTTTTCCTTCGAATAACCCTAAAGCCCAGATTTTGTTTCAAGAATGTGAGTTTGGAAACTATCTCATCCTTGCACCTAGCGAAAGGGAACCTAAAGAAGCAGTTGACGAACTTGGTGGATTATGGCAGATAAAATTTGATGGAAGTTGCGCCAACTCTGGCTCTAGAGTAGGGGTAGTTTTGCTGTCACCCAAAGGTAATATTTTCCCTTTTTCTTTCAAGTTGGATTTTAAGAATACTAATAATACTATAGAGTATGAGACATTATTATTAGGATTAAATGAGGCTAGATGTAAAGGTATCAAATTGCTCAAAGTTAAAGGAGATGCAGAGTTTATTGTCAGATAGGTGAGAAATGTCTATACAGTTAAGAATGATAGATTGAGACATTATAGAAATAGGGTTTGGGATGAGTTAGAATTCTTTGATGCTTTCTCGATTGAAGCCATACCGAGGGATCAAAATAGTAGGGCAGATTCATTGGCCGTTTCGGCTTCACTTTTGTTACTACATCCAGACTTTAAGGATAATTCATATAGGATTGAAATGATTTATAGGCCTAGTGTCCCTGATAATGTAAATCATTGGCAAGTATTTAATGCAGATGCTTAGATCAAAGATTTTCTGGAATGTGTTCAGTCATTCTCCCAATCATATTTTGAAGGTTCTGAAAATAACTGCTAGGAGTTTAGTCCATACCCGGATGTTGATCCCACAAATAGTTTTATTCAGCTCAAAGGCAACAAAATTCTAAAAGGGCTAGTGACTCTGGAGAGGTTTTTCACCAGAGATGATGCGTTCATATGCAAGAAAGTCCCCAAGGATGACATGAAAGGAAGTTGCGAGAAAATAAATCTGGGCGATGAGTCCAACCCAAAAGAAGTAACAATTGGCAAGTGTTGTTCTCCGAAGGAAAAATGAATACTTAGCACACTACTGAAACAATACATTGATGTATTCACTTGGTCCTACGATGATCTAAAGGAGTTTAGAGATGGGCATTTTTAGCATTAGATTCTGTTGAAGCCAAGCGTCTCTCCATTCAGACAAAAATTGAGAAATTTCAACCCTGTAATGGCAGATGCAATTTTTAAAGAGGTTGATAAAATGCTTAAGGCCAAAATCATATATCCAATTCATCACTCTACTTGGGTAGCCAACATTGTGCCTGTAAGGATGAAGAATGGGGAGATTTGTATTTGTGTGGATTTCCGTAATTTGAATGATGCAAGTCTTAAGGACAACTACACTTTACCCAATATGGATCATATTCTGCAAATGGTATCCGGGTCAGAGATGATGTCGATGTTAGATGATTTTTCTGGTTATCATCAAATTAGTGTTGCAGAGCATGAACAACACAAAATGACATCCATCACTCCGTGGGGAACATTCACATATAACCGTATGCCTTTCAATTTAATAAATGTTGGAGACACCTTTCAAAGAGCTATGGATTCCTCTTTTAAGGATTTTCAAGATAGAATTATTGTTGTTTACCTGGATGACCTGATGGTATTTTCTAAAGAGAGGAAGAACCATCTCAAGGATCTGAGGGTAGTTTTGCAGTATTGTCAAGAGCATGGAATCTCCCTGAACCCAAAGAAATCAATTTTCTGTGTCACAGAGGGAAAATTGCTAGGACATATTATTTCAAAGGAAGGAGTCAAGATTGATCCTGAGAGAGTTAATGCAATTCAACGTCTCAGTTTACCTTCAAATCAGACTGGAGGAAGGTCTTTATTTGGTCAAGTGAATTTCTTAAGGAGATTCATTCTAGAGTTTGTAGAAACTATAAAACACATCATCAGCTTGTTGAGAGAACAACATCCTTTCAAATGGATTGAAGAGGCCAAAGAAGCTTTTGAAAGAATCAAGGTTTCGGTTGCTAATGCACCAACTCTCATTAATCCAGATTTCAAAAAGAATTTCATTATATATTGCTAAGCCTCAGATCATACGATGTCTGGAATACTGTTGTAAATTGATGAATCTGGGTTCGAAGCACCTATAACATTCATAAGTGTTCCGCTCAAGAAGCATGAGCTTAAGTATTCACTCTTGGAGAAACACGCCTTTGCTGTAGTCAAGGCTGTGAAACAATTCCAATATTACATTCTACATTTTCACTCCTTGGTTTTTGTTCTAGACTCCGCAGTGAAAAGCATTTTAACTCAGCAAAAGATAAGACTTAATAAAAGAGCAACTTGGGTAACAAAAATCCAGGAATATGATCTAGACATTTGCCCTACAAAGATAGTCAAAAGACAAGGCTTATGCAGGTTAATAGCAGAAAATGAGATGGAAACAAAAGTAGAATTACCATTAACTCTTTTTGTTGGATTGTAGGATACCTGCTTCTCTGATGTGGCCTATTATTTGACTTATGGTAGCTGCCCAAGTCATTTGTGTTGAAATGTGGCGACTGATCAGCAAAGTACTATACACTCAGCACGTATCCTCGCCGACATTGTAATAAAACCCTAAAAAAGGCCGACTTTGTTTGTTGCCCTAAAAATGCATGTTATAAGCGGTTGGGATGCTTAAGGCATTGTAAGGTTGATGTACTGTTTTTGCTGGATAATAAGAAAGATTGGACGGCTGTGTATGGTGGACGTAACCCATTCTGGGTGAACCACGTTAAATCTCTGTGTTATCTGTGTCCTGTTTTATTTCTTTATCTTTTGTATTTAAATCTGCATATAATTGTTAGTTCATATTTGCTTCAGATCTGCTTGAAACCCTAACAATTTGTCAGCAAAAGAACAAAGGAATCTTAAGTTAAAGGCTGCTAAGTATGTAATTTGGCGGGATGTTTTGTACAAGAAAGGTTTTGGATGGAACATACTTAAGGTGTGTAGATAAACCTCAACAACAAAAACTTCTAGAGATTTACCATGGTTAAGCTTGTGGGGGGCACTTCTCATCGTCCGTCACTGCTTTCAAAATTTTGAGGAATTTTTTTTATTGGCCAGACATGTTTAGGGATGCATATATTTATGTTAAGGAGTGTGAGAAATGCCAACTCTTTTTCTGGAAGTCACATTTAGTGGCCCTGCCTTTAAGGCCTGTGATAGTAGATGAACCTTTCAAACAGCGGGGCATTGATTTCATAGGGCCGATAAACCCTTATTCCAATGCTAGTCATATGTACATTTTGATAACAACTGACTACTTTACCAAGTGGGTGGAAGCCATTCCCACTAAAAAGGCAAACTCAGAGGTTGTGTGTAACTTTCTCAAAGAGTACATCCTAGTTCGTTTTGGGGTTCCCCAAAAGATTGTTGCAGATAACGCATCGTATTTCTCTTTTGAGGAGTTAACTATGTTTTGCTATGAGCATTAGATTACTCTCTCACATTCCTTTGATTACTTTCCATAGGGTAATGGACTAGTAGAACCTAGCAACAAGAACCTGATAGCCATCATGAAAAAGTTGGTTGATGAAAATGTTCAAAATTAGCATAAGAAGGTATATGAAGCTTTGTGGGCAGACACAACAATGCCTAAGAGGGCCATTGGAATGGCACCTTTTGAGCTTGTGTATGGGGTCGGCGTAAAACTTTCTTTACCTCTAGAATTATTAGCAGCCAAGCTGCAGACAGTAGTGGAAGATTCTTTCTTTCAAAATGCTTTGGAGAAAAGAGTTATGTACTTGATGAAGTTGGAAGAAGAGAGGGAGATGCTGGTGGATAGAATCACAGAGCATCAAAGCAGAGTTAAGAGGATTTTTGACATAAGAGCTCAGCCAAGAGGTTTCCTAAAAGGAGATGAAGTGCTGTTATGGGATAAAAGGAAAGAGCTAAAGGGTGCTCATGATAAGTTTGATTCATTGTGGAAAGGCCCTTTCAAGGTCTGCGAAGTGGTGGGACAAAATGCTTTTAGAGTCAACTACTTTGATGGAACGGTTATGACCTATACCTACAACGGGCAAGATCTCAAACTCTACAAATTGTAAGTCCTGTGGTTAAGAGTTTCTATATATAGTAGCTTAGGTGTTCATTTAGTTGTGGGTCTCCTTTTCCTTTCCCCTATTTTTTTTTTTGGGTCATGTGAAACCAGAGATCAGGAGTTCTTTGCATTTTCCTTCGCAAAATACAATCCCCAGTTAGAGCCAATGTTACTGTGTCATTTATTCCTCATGACAAGAGTGAGTCATCCTATAAAAATTCCATTCAGAGTCCTTATCTTTCTTGTAACACCTCGATTCAAGCCCTTAGTATGTTTGTAAATCATCTTTCAATAAAAAATATCAAGTTTTAGTAATTGGTTGAACTCTATGAACACGTTGAACCATCTTGAACTGGGTTCAATAGGTTCATTTAGGTTCCATAGGTTCCTAGGTGTTCAGGGAGGTTTTCGTACTAACATTTTCTTTAAGTGTCTTGCAGTGGCTCTTTAAAAGTTTCTTGTTCGGTAATGTGTTACATCATCTCTCTCCGGGTGTTGAACTCATTGAACCAAGTTCAAGAGGTTCAAACATGTTCAACATGTTCAACATAGCACAAATGGTCAGCAGCTTGGCATAATTAATATTCTCGACAAAGATTTTCCTTGAGCACGACGTACACCTTGAACTACTTGAACTCTAATAAAGTCTGTTCAGGATGTTCAAATGTGTACAAAGTTCGTGGGCCCTGTGGGTTAAATGATTTGATGGTGCATTTATTCCTAAATATGAGGAAGGTGAACCATGTCTTAAGTGACGTCAATCCTTGACTTTTCAAAGTAAGTAATCATTTCGAGGACTGGTGCTTACTTCAAAAACGCCGCCATGCATTCAATGCATGCGTGTGATGTCCAATCCACAAACTTAGCACACTCAGACTGACAATTGGAATTATTGCATTTAATGGTTCCGTATCATTGCCCTCACTATAAGGTATGAAGGATTATTAGTGCTCTGCATCTTGTTCCTCATTGCTGTGGTTTTGTTTTTCCTGGATAGGAGTCTTGTTTGTTGCTAGTCGTCGTCTAGTTGTTCAACTGTGAAGGTGTCCTTTTCTTGTTCTCTCCAGTAGCTTTTACTTGCATTTTCTCTCTCATAGAAAGGTTTTCTTCAACCAATTAAGGCTTATTTCTTTGAATTATGAAGTCCACACTGCATTTGTTCAGAAATGTTTTTAGCCTTGCATGTACTAAACCCATAGTTAGTGATACCGACCTTAAAGGGGAAAATCTTGAGGTTTTAAAAGAGAGGGTGTTCAAGGGAATTGACAAATCTTTTAATGTGGAGATTTTGAGTAGCGGTCTCATAGAAGCAGCAACTTTTCCCCCAGCCATTCCCTGCCTAGAATTGATTCGGGAATGTATCGCTAGATATGACCTAGTCTCTGAGACCATTAGGAGAGACAATGGTGAAACCCTTCTTGCCATAAATCTTGAAGTAATTTCCTCCATCTTCAAGACACCTGATTACCAATTCTCCAACTTTTCCCCTGCTCAGTCAATGACTGAGTTCAACGCAGAGAGAACTAGACACCGTAACAACGTAGCAAAATTCTAGTTGAAGGTTCCTCAAAGAGGTGGTTCCAGATTACCCAAGAATCCTAATAAGAATCACATGTTGCCTCACATTTATGATGGTATGTTTTTTTTTCACCGGGCCAGAGGGTCTGCTGAAGCTTACAACTTCGATGACTGGATTTATTGCTACGTGCAATTGGTTTTAGAAGGGAAGCAGTATCTTGATTGGGCTGAATTGATTGCTGATTCAATGAGGGAACAATTGAGTATGGCTAAACAGTTCAAACAAAACTTCTTTATGTCTTTGTATCTCTTGTATTGTTTGGCGTGTGTGAAGGAGTTAGTTGGAATACCAAAACAGCTCACTAAGGACATTGTTCCTGTATATGAGTTCTATCCCATGCTGCAAAAGGATAAGGCCTTGCAGGGTTTTAGAAGGGTGCACAATGCTTTTCTGGGTGACTTGTGCCATGAATTGAAGAATATGAAAGCCAAAAGAATCTCCGAGGATGCATAGACTTTGATAAAGAGGTTTGGCAGTTTCTATATCTAGTTTCCATGCTTCTATTACATAAGGATAGGCAGTTTTGGAGAAGATCCTTTCAAGCTCCCTCATTTTTGTTCAGATTGCTTTGTCCTGGCGAAGATATGTACATAGCTGACCTTTGTAATCAAAAAGGCACAACCCAGGGATAAATGGGGGGGTCATTTTTCCATTCAATTGGGCGTGTTGTCTTGTAGTTCGATGTTCGATGCTTTGAGTATTGGAGAAGATCTCAGGAATTTTAATTTTTCCCTATATCCTGAAAGGAAAGGTTTTGATAATAAGGGTTTTTCCCAAAGTCTTGGTCTAATGCCACACCTCCCAATGCCAAAATTAGAAGACTTCTGGAAAAACTGTAGTGATGAGCTCAAGGTTTTTAAAAAGGGAAATATGAGGATGGCATTAGAACAAGTCATTTCATTACAGGTAAAGCTGGACATTAAGGGGGTCGAAGAGGACTATCTAGAGCTATTCGAACCAGGATACTTAGCCCATGTAGAAACTGAAATGCCTACAATCGACTGGGATGAGGAGGAGAAAGATGATATACAGTTAAGGACCAAAGGAGTTTTGGAGAGGACTGCAGTGTGGGTTGCCCGGAAGAAAGTAGCGAAATTAGGCATTAAGTCTAATTCTGCGAGAAGTAATGAGGTCCCTCTATGGTCACCAAAGTGTCTTTCTAACAATGCTTCTATGCCTGTTCATGTAGGTAAAGATAAAAAGCCACCCCAACTTAGACATAGGTCTAATTCAGCTTTGGATTTCTGTAGTCCTCGACATACCTGGTCCTGAAGTGCTGCTTAAAGAAAGATGGATCAAGCAAAGGATACAGGGCTGAAAGATATGATTCTTGATGCCCAAATATTTGAAGTTGAAGACTTGGATAGCGATGTCACTAATTCCCTGGATTCTCATACGGTGACTGTGGCTATGACACCACCTTCCAAAGCGATCGAAGGAACAAACAGTTCCAGTGCAACTCCTAAATGGTTGACCACTTCGGTGAACAGAAAGCGGAATTTTCTTCCCATGACTATTCCAATTTAGGAAATGGTCATTAAGTACACAAAAAAGGGCCTCAAGCCGAAAAGGTTCAAAACCACCACCCGCTTGGACAATGATGAAGGAACTAGAAAATTGGTCGCTGAAATCACCTCATACAAACCCAAGGACGAAAACAAGGAAGCTAGCTCCAATGATTTTAAGATCATGAAGGTGGAGCTGGGAAATATGAGTAGGGACTCAGACAATCATTTCTTCCAGGTATTGGCAAAGAAAATTCTCACTAGATCAGAGAAGGATGTGCGGGAAAAGAGAGAGCTAAAGCGACACATAAATATTCTTGCCCAGTTCATCGACAACATTGGTTTCTTTGGGGCACTCCCTATATCTCATGCTATGGAGAACTTCGACCCAACTTAACTAGAAAAATAAAAAGTTAATGAGACAAGTTCAATGGGCCAAGAGTATTGCAGAAGCCATGGAGAAATGGATTGAGGGAATAGTCAAGGATGGGGAGAAGTATATCACCGACTCTTGGAAGTTATGTGATGAGATACCGAGTCTTATTGCCAAAGTTTAAAATCAGCTTGTGCCGTGGGAGAAAGAGGAACACAAATGGCAAAATATCTTGCCTTTGTTCGCCAAAATAGAAGAATATGGGGTTACTAGGTTTCTGATGGAACACTTAATCAAACTGGTAGCAGATGAATGTTAGCTCTTGTGCTGAAGAAAACCATAATGTTGCAGGTGCTTACCTTCAAGTCTGTGATCTCCGATGCTAAGACCTCTATTTATGAGCTCCAGGATCTCCATTGTAGTATAGTTAATGACAACAAGGTGGTTAACCTTGACCATGATTGGCAATAGGGAATTTGCGGGTTGAACACACAGGATGCAATCAGGGCTTTTTGGATAAACATGGAGAAAATCAAAGCCAAGGGTAATTTCACTTCGGAAGATATAACAAGGGTGGCTAGGATTGAGTCTATGACCTTCATTGGAAATGATCAGTTACCGAAACATGCTGAAAAGATGGTGAAGCATCAGTGGAATAAGGAAGCGGCGAAGGCAAAGCTCAATGCGATGAAGGTTCTAAACCAATCTATTATCCAGGAGCTCACAACTGCCCATGACATCTGCGAAAGCAGAGAGGATGATGGTGATGGGAAAGTGACATAATGCATTGATCTAGGCCCGGTTTAATTTATTTATGTAATTTCTCATGTTTATGCAAAGACTTCGGGACATTTGTCCCAAAATACATCTTGTTGGTTTCATAACTGTTTTGGGGGAGGTCGAGTTTTAAGGGAGATCTCCCCTGTTCTAAAAACTATAAAGTAAAGAAAGATAGATAGAATAGGGGTTAGATTTGGTGACAAATTTTAGTTAGTTTTTGTTTTCCCTCTGTCTTGTAGAAGGAAGAATCAGACTTTTAAAGCGGGAATGGAAAAGGATTTATAGATGTATTATCGTGCCTTTGTCGCATAAGAATATATATATACAAAGATCATACTATTTTTGGGAGAACGAAAATCTGTGGGTTTTGAATCTATGTAGACACATCTGTTTATTCAATCAAATAACAGTAATGACCTTTCTATTGCAGAAAATTATTATTTTCTGGTACTCCTTCCTTTGAGTGTTTGTTTTTAGGAAAAGATTTATGTTTGAGAACATATTCATTTTCTCTTATCTATTCATTTCTTATTGGAATTGTGGAAATGATGTTCTTAACTTTGATTCAGTTACTTCCATCTCTTGTATTGAAAAGATTGGAAAGATAGTTTTTCTTAGAAATACGTGTGAAATATTGGCCTCTCATCCAATATTGAAGTGGGCAGCTTTACATGCTTTCAGGTTAAAAGCTACTACTCAAATAAAATTAATTAGATTATTCCTTGAATAACTGAAATAGGGAGCTGTACCTATGGAAAATTCAGAGGGAAGTGGTTTATATAACACTTACCCAACTATTTAGTTGAATACTTGTCTTTAAAAGAAGGCGATAGAGTTTAAAATTGATCATTTTAGGAAAGGACAAATTTGTTCACTAACAAAGAATAACCTGAATGCTGCTGATGAGTTCATTAGTGAGCTAAAGGATCAAGCAAGTGTCTGTAGATAGAAGAGGAAGGAATTAATGATCAAGTTGAAGGAGAAAGAAGATCAGATCATGGAATTCCAAGATAAAGCTGATGAAGTTAATAAGCTTGAGAGAGAGAATTCTGCTTTGAAGAATGAGATGAAATCTATTGTGATGAGGCTGACAAAGGAGATTGAGGACCGAAAGAAGAATGAAGAGAATTTGGTACAATCATTGAAGGAAAGAGCTGATGAATGCTTTAGACTTACCTATGAGAATGATCAATTGAAGCTTGAGCTGATATAATCAAGTAATAATGATCAAGAACTTGAAAGATAGATTACTACCTTAAGGGATGAACTTTCTACTACCAATGAATACAAATACAAATTCAAAGCCAATTTAGCAAGGCTTGATGAGATGTTGGAAAGTCATAGACATAAAAAGGATATGTGAGGACTAGGATTTGAGAAAGGTGAATCCTTTGGATTTGGAAAAGCAAATGCAAAACCTGATTAGAAGAAGAGCAAGAATCCTCTGGTAAGACAACCTAATGCTCACAAATTCAATGGTAGATTTTTTACTTGCAACAAGTTTGGTCATATGGTGAGTCATTGTAGAAGTAGGATGAGTAATGAAATGATGAACAATACCAATATGATGAACAACATGAATAATGTTCCTACCTTTACCGGTCAGTGTTTTTGATATGCAATAACTTTGGACACAAGTCAAATATGTGTAAAGTAGTAATAAATAACCTTTAGAATAAGAGATGCTATTCTTGTGGAATGTTTGGACATATCTCTAATCAGTGCAGAACAAGACCAAATCAGATGAACTTCAGACCTATGCAAAGTAATGTTGTTTGTAGAATATGCAACAAAACCAATCATATTGCAAAATTCTGCAGAAGCAAAAATAATGCTCGGGTTGCCAAAAACAAATCAGATGAAAAGGAAAAGGCAAAAGTAGATGAGATCAGAGATCAACATAAGAAGATGTGGGCAAGGAAGGATGAATCTAAGGTCGATAATGGATTTGTACCTGAATCTGGTGTAGAACCTTCATCCAATAACTAGAGATTTTGGCCTTAGGGGGAGGAAAACTAATCTCGCAATACCCCTTGATGAGATCTATATTCGATGGATTACAAATGGTAGGAATTGTGTTTCAGTTGATGTCCAGGATTCAGATGGCTGATTCTGGCATTCAATAGTCGAACATGACATCCGCTTGGATATTTGAAGTGCATTTATTTCAAAGTGAAATTAGGGTTTGCAAAGTTGAAAAGGGCAAATACAATAATCATTCTTCACTTTACAAATAGTGTTTTTGAGCTGAAGAACAAGGTGATCAAGGTTTTCAGGGGATCAAAGAGAAAAAGTGATTCAAAAAATGATCTAGGGCATTCGTCAGTCGAGTGAGGTATTTTTCAAAGAGCATCTGTAAGTTTGGAGTTTTTGAGAATTTGAAATGGGATCCTCATCTTCCATCGCTACCCCTCTGGTTGTTGAAGTAAAGGATAGGACCCATCCTGTGTTCAAGAAATACCCCTACGAATCCATGGAAGTTAATGCGGTTGGAGCTTTCTCTTTCATTCCGCATGAAGTTTTGCACATTGATGATGTTCAATCCTACATTCATTGTGAAATTGAGGAAACCGGCTCTAAGGATATTTTGGATCTTTAGGCTAACAACATCATGGATGAGATTGGCAACCCTAAGCTGAAATTTGCACAGTTGTAGAAAAAGGGTTTCACTCAATTTGTAAAATTTTTGACATTTGATGAGAAGGAATGGGTGAGGTATGTACTGAGCAGGATCCATGCTAAATTTATATGGCTAAACCAACCATACAAGATCACTACTGATGCAATTAAGGAACTCACCTGTTTGAATCAAACTGGTGAAAAGCTAGGGTTACATAAGATCACAAACCCTACTGTAAACAAATTAACTAGTGCATAATTTGATGGGTGATCAATGAAAATCAACACAATCAAGGAAGATGAATGTCTTATACAAGAAGTTCAACCCCAAACAGTATGGATGATGCCTATGGGATATGAGGTCGATGAAGTCTCTTTGAATGCCTATGCACAACATTTGTTAAAAGATCTAAAAGACACCAAAGAAGAAAGGTTCGAAACCTACAAGGAGAAATCAATGGAGTTACACACTAAGTTCACCGAACCAGTAAGAAAGAGAAAATTTGCAAAGATTATGGAGGACATTCTTGTTGAAGAAGGACATCCCTGTGATAGAGTTAGAGATGCTAGAGTTGCGAGGGATGCAGTTGAGAAAGCAAAGAAATAGAATACTACACCTGCTCCAGTTAAGGTAAAGGTGACATGACCTTCTCCCACTCTGGTGAAGACACCTCTTGCTGAAGAAAAACCCTCTAGTGCATCTTCTAAGGGTAAAGGTGTTCCAAGGAAGAAGTAGAAACCCGAAAGGGAATATGTAGTGGTTTCTTTAGTGCAATTTGAGACTGAATCAGATACAAACATTCCCAAGGCACCGAAGAAAGAAGAGTTTGCTAGAGTGATCTAAAAACCCCAATCTAGTAGCAAGAAGAAAGGGCAGAAGGAGAAGAAGGAAAGGCCTGATCCTATACTGGTAGGCAACCCTAAGAGAGGAAATAAGACAAAATCTAACTTGGATGAAGCTATACAATCTGGTAAGATGAAGACTTCTAAAACAAAGTATCATATTATTCCTCCTTTGTCTATTCAAGAGTTAATTGATGAAATTATTGAAGATGGAAGTTCGAAGAACATCTCTGTATATTATGCGAATATAGATGTTAAGGATCAAAGGTAGATTGAAGAAGCTATAATTTTTTACATGGATGTATTTAGTAAAGAATTGATTGAATTAGAAATTTATCTTCCCAAAGATTTGTATAGTTTAATTGATGCTAGGAGAAAATCTGCTAGCCAAATGGACAAAGAAACAAAGGAGAGTGAATTGGTTAATTAGTGCACTAGTATCAGTATAGAGTAAATTGACAGAATGATTTTATTGGCTAATAAAAAGGAATTTAGGAGCAAGGAGAGAGTAAATAGTTTGATGGCTGGCCAAGTTCAAGAAATAAGGAGAGAAACCAGTGAAATCTGGAAGAAGTTCCTTACTGAGAACCGTCTTGTAGAAACTTTCCCACAAGATGAAGCCACTCAGTGAGAAAATCCTCTGATTAATGATGTAAATAAGGAAGAGGATACTCAAGATGTTGTGGAACAAAAAAATTTGGATTTTGTTGAGGTTGATCCTGCTAAAGAAAATGATGAATCGGTAGAGGTGGAGGATGGTGCACCAAGTGCTAACACCAGTGCACACGAGGCATCTATAGAAGGAAAATCTAGATAGGTCAAAGTTGATAAGAAGGAAGAGGAGAAACATGAAGAACCAGATAAAGGAAAGGGTAAGGAGACAAAGACTCTCATCCTTGTGGCAATTGACACAGCTGAAATTCAAAGCCAAGGGAGTTTTCCATAGTTCAATATCAGTTTTGATAAACCATTCAATCAGATGTCTCCGACAAAGAGGATGATTGTTGTTGTTGGTCTCCAAGCACAAGCTAGTTAGGATTTAGTACAGACAGAATATAAAGAGAAGAGAGTCATTGAAAAATTGGTTAAAGTTTCATAATAGGTGGTACCAGAACTATAACTTGATGCAAACACTAGTTTATCCAGTAAGCTTCAAAACTTAATAGATCATATATCCACCTAGTTTGATTCTTTGACCAAGGAATCAGTCCTGCAAGCCATGGAGAAATTTAAATATGGTAAAGTTCAAACACTTTTGTAAATGATTAGTAATGATAAGGCCTAGCTAGATAAGGCGTTAAAACTAATTGATGAGGCCTTAGCGGAATGCGGTAAAATTTATGTCTTGTCTAATTTGGACCAATTTTACTAATGAGATAGACAAGCAAATAGATAATTGCAGAGGATAGTTAGTTCATATTTCCTAGGCTTATGATCCTATAGCTAACTTAACCAGTAGTATTGAAGGAAAATTTTTGAATATTATGGAGCAGATTAGAAATTTTGTGAAGGACAAGGAGATGATGATCAAGCGGGTAGGTGAACTACAAAACCTAATTGGTCCCCTGTTGGACACCTTAGTATATCATAAGATGGACTGCATTTAAAACATGTCTCAGGAGACTCCTAATGAGATTGTGGCTATAGAATTTCATGCTTATGTTTTGAATGGTTGTTTTTCAATTTTGGAGAAGTTGCGAGAAGGATGGAACACATATCTTGGGTTCCTTAAGATGGCATATGTAGATGTCTTGAAACATGTATAGATTTGATCATCCAATGAATGTGTATATGTGTACATGCAATTTTGATGCACACCCTATCTTTGGTATTGTTGTCAAAGGGGGAGAGACAAGGTGAAAAATGTACAGGCTGATTGTATGTATGGAGTGTACAGTCCAGTGTAATGAAGATTTTTAGATTGTTGATCTAAGGGGGAGCCTTATAATTCTTTCATTCTTCCATACAGTGTACAAGTTTCAACACTTAGACATTTTTCATAAGTGTTGCCATCAATGCTAAGGGGGGAGATTGTTGGCAATTGACAGTCATTCGGTGATCTTCAATGCTTGATTTATGGTCTAGGATTGTCATTGATGGCAACTCTTCTTGGAGACTCGATTCAATGGTCATGATTCATCTTAATCAAAAGTTGTAGTTAACCAATAAAACACAATATCTCAGATATGTTTTGGTCTGGAATAATTTCCGATGATTGCACTAACTTTGGTGGTTGATTTTCTATTCTTGATGAATGGTAAGATCCTTAGGAAGTGTGTGAATACACTCTTTTGGTCTGGTGCTATGTTTTTTTTGAGATTGAAGCTGACTTGGAGCTAAATGCTACACTTCTTGAAGATGACTTGAAGGAGATTGCTTTTGTGGTAAGACCAGATATATAAGATTGAATTGGTGATTGATTTTGGTGGTAATAATGGTGTGGTGATCTATTTTGGTGTGATTGTGCAATTTCATGTGCGCACTTTTCTTACAAACAATCTAGTAGTTGACTGAGACAAAAATAGAGTATTCAGTAGAGCGAAGATAGTCAGAGATTTAGTGCTTAACTGGAACTCATTCTTGCATTGTTAGATGCTTCTTGAGAGTTTATTTCATTGTATTTCCTTATTGTAATCAAATTGTAAGTCAGTGAGACTTCCCTGAAGGTTGTAGCATTCTAGGTAATTGTAATTGAGTAGTGACCTCTAGGCAGTGAGACTGAATGCAAGTACATTCCCCATCTATGTAATATTTATACACTCCTAGCCATAGTATATGAATATTGTGGGTTTCAGCCCCACCGTAGTTTTTCCCTTTTCGGGTTTCTACATAAAAATTTCGGTGTTGTGGTTTTGTGGATTCTTTGTTACATGTTTATGTTCTTTTCTGTTATGCATTGCTAACTAGTGGATAAAGAATAAGTTTGTGGATTTGACTTCCGATAGATCACTAATTCACCCTCCCTCTTAGTGATCCCTGATTCTAATAGGACCAACAATCGCTAAGAGGATGCCCAAAATCATGAGAGAAGAGTGCTAAGAAAACCCCCAACACAAAGATCTACAACCGCCATCTTTAAGAAACTAAGGAAATAACTCCTAACAACACCACATGCCTATCCACAACTAGAGGGCCTCCACACATAGTGAATTTCAGAGGAAGAATAAAACCCACAAACACAAGGGAATGCCAATAATCATCTTCTTCATCTAGATCTCCAAAATGTCCAACATTTGCTTCTTTACCTGAAGCCCTAGCTCCTCCACCATGTGCACGTTGCACATAGACCCAAGAGCCCTAGCAATAGCCTCTCCATCCCATTAAGGAGAAAGAGAGGTAATCCCATGGGAAAAAATTAAATAACCCCAAGGAACCCAAGCCAATCTGAGAGTAACACCTTCTAATGATCACAACAAGAAGTCAATGATAGGAGTCCCAAATTGGAGAGGAACCACTTGGGAGGAGGCATAAAACAACCCAAAGCAAGGAAAGAGCCAAAACCACAAAAAAGAGCTAAAAATGCCAAAACAAATAGTATAGCAAAAACCATCTACATCCTCACTATCCTCACCATCCTCATCCTCTGCAACCCCTATTGCCTCTCCTGCTCCTACCCACCATTTGAATTTTTTTTCTAAGTTGAATGTTGAATGTTTGTAAATTAGGGAAAAATAAGTGATAATGTAACCTATGGAAAATAACAAGCTACAGATGTTGTATAGATCCATCAACCTAGATCTGGGTAAACAAATATGTCTAGAATATGTCCTCAGAAGTTCAACCTGATTTTTTTGGACCACGTAGTATCAATACACCATGGTCCTTTAAAAAATACTTTGTCAAAGTTAAACCTATTTGTCACTATGAATTCTATTAGATCTGTCAAATACAACTCTCTACCTATACTTGCATACAAAGAAGAAAGGGAAGAATGTTGGGTATAAGGGTTTTCCTCAGTCAAACCCCGATTTAGGAATTAATCTTGAATGAAATAATGCAAATAATAAAATAACTATTAAGGAAATATGCCTTAGATATTCACTTTTTGATGTTTCAATTCTCTTTGAATGTAATCACAAATGTTGTATGCAATGGCATGCCAAACACATGGACATGACAAACCCTAATCACACACATGCTTGGATGAAGTTTGACATGAATTTTCTCCACAAATTCTTTAATGATTAATATATAGCCTTGACTCTCTAAAAATGCTTGATGATGAATGCTTCATGGATGCACAAATATTAGATAATGATCAATGTATGTAAAATTAATTGATATGATGTCTTTCTATAGGGCTCCAAAGATAAATTACTAATTAGGTCGACCTTCAACAATTATGTGTAGCCATGGGGATCAAATTCCATCAATGGGATATAGAACCTACACTGTTTTCAATTGGGGCCCTTTTGAGAGGGACTAGTGTGCTTCATGCCTTGGTCCTTCCACAAGGAGGGCCAAAATAAGGTGCTAAGGGCTAGGGTACTTCACCATGGGATCCAATAATAGGTGTTCATGACATTGAAGTTGAATAATAGGACCTAAACAAACCTAGAGAGAGAATTGGGATAAAACATGCTAAAGTGGGACCACAAACATGAAGTGTGAATTGTACCAGTTACAATTTATGACACTACACAAATAAATTGGTAATTCATAAATAACTACCTTCAGCATTGTGATCCAACCTTCCTAAGAGAGAAATATTCATTTCCATGTAGATAATCACTTATCCATCTTATCTACCAGTTGATCCCATAGATTGGTGGTTCATATCTCTTTATCTAAAGCGAGGCCTAAGTATGTGCATGAAAATTTGCCTTTCGTGAAGTTGAAGATCCTTAAAATCTCTGTCTCCTTCCTCAACTCAAGTGAAAAAAAAATACTTCTTATTTATCTTGACTAATCGATTGGTCAAAAGCCTCAACATAATGCCTCTAAATTTTCTTGAACTAAGAAGCTTCTTTCCTCTTTCCCACATCAAAAATCAGAGTATCATCAGTGAATTGCTGATGAGTCATAGTTTCAAAATTATTTGTGACTTGAATCTCCTAGACAAAACCATTCCTCTATAATAATGATAAATAAGGGAGATAGAGGACCCCCTTGTCTAAGGCCCCTTGATATCTAAAAAATCCCTTTTGGAGACCCATTAATAATGACTAAGAATATTGGGTGAGAAATGTAATAGAAGACCAAATTATTCTATTGCTTGTAGAAACCAATGTTAGAATTTGCATGAAGATTGCATTAATGATATATTATGTTGTCATTGATGTCAATTAAACCGGTAATGATATTTATGATATTACTAATATTGTTATTGTTATTGATATTGTCTTGTAACCAGTAGGAAGAGCTTTGAGGAAGATGTTGTAAACCGGTATGTAAGTTTGTGAGTTGAACCGGTAACCAGTGTATAAGGTTAAACCCTTTCTATCTTATTTGTTGATTTGATTAACTTCTGATAAGGCATGATAACTGGAAGCATTGAGAGATGAAGTGTGTTGATATATGATTAAGTATTTGGATGTTTACAAGATTGAAGTTGTTTACTGTTAAGTTGCTATAACAGTTAACCAATTGATGTCAAGTATTCTTATGAGTATTGATCTTGATAGTGGTATTTCATTGATAAGTTTACTTTGTGTGTTTGAGTTTGAGATTGGGAAGTTTGTATCAGTTTTTAGTTTACTGATTCAGCCCCCCTCTCAGTAATCTACCGAATACTTATTCTTTCATCATACCATCAATTGGTATCAGAGCATCTTAGATCCTCTTTAACCAAAAGCCTAACAACTTGAGGAAAAGATCTACTAGATCATGGTGAAGAAGGAAGGTTTGAAGTTTAACAAAGAAAACTATAAGATATGGAGTGATAGAATGAAGATTTACATTAAGAGTCTTGGAAGTTAGTATTGGGATCATGTAGAAACTCTGCATGTTGCACCTACTAGAACCCTGACTGATGATCATAAGAAAGAACAACAAGAAAATCATCAAGTATTGGAGGCTATTATAAGTTCCCTGTCTGATGCTGAATATGTAGATGGTCATGGTCTTGAAATTGCATATGAAATATGGAAAAAGCTTGAAGAGATTTATAGCAGTGATGAAAATGTTAAGATTGCTAAAGAGGAGAGCCTAAGAAGAAAATTTGATGACATGAGAATGTCTGAAGGTAAGAATATCCAACAGTATGGTCAAAGGATAAAAGGGATAGTTGGTGAAATAAAGAGTGTAGGAGGGAAAGTGGAAGATGCCATAGTGATCAGTAAGGTACTAAGAACCCTTCTACCAGTCTATTCTATCCATGTTGCATCTATTCAGGAGTTGAAGTCCATTGACAAAACTAAGGTAACTCTTGACTCTATCATTGGCAAACTTACTGCTTTTGAATTAAATGGTTATGTTGGTAGTGTACAGAAATCAAAATCCACATTAAGAGCTTTTGTCTGTAACCCATAGGTGAGAAAAAGTTAGAGATACTTGTCATGGTTATGAATCTAGATCCAGCAGAGATGTTGATGATGAAGACAACTTAGTGGAGCTTGAAGCACTCTTGACAAAATGATTACCTAGAGGCACTGGGAAATATAGAGGTAAACTACCTTTAAAATGTTTTGCATGCAACAAGATTGGTCATATAGTAGCTAACTATCCTAATGGTGAAAATGAATACAAGAGAGACAAATTCAAGAAGTATAAGGGTAAAGGCAAGAGAGATTGTCTTATAGCGGTTGACAGTGGTATCACTGATGAAGAATCTAATGATGACTCTAGTGAAGATATTGTGTTTGTAGCTATTAAGGAAGAGATATCAGATCATAAGGCACTAGTGTCTAGGATGGATAACTTTGATGATTGGATCATTGATAGTGGTTGTTCACATCATATGACTGGTGATTAGAGTAAATTTATTTCCTTGAAGGAATTTGATGGCGGTGTTGTCAGATTTGGCAATGACTCACCCTGTATGGTTAAAGGTGAGGGATTTATTTCTCTTAATGGGAAGAGCAGTGTTGACGATGTCTATTGGGTTGAAGGTCTAAAGCACAATCTTCTGAGTGTGGTACAACTTAATGACAAAGGAAACCCATTGGAGTTTAGAAATGGTATGTGCAAAATATTTGACAACAAAGGTGAATTGATTGCAACCGAGAAACAAACTAGAGGTAATCTATTTCATCTTAATCCTAAAGTTAGCAACTGTTTGATTGCAAAGATAGATGATAGCTGGCTTTGGTATAGGAGATTTTTTCATATGAACTTTGATAACATTGTTAAAGTAAGCAAGTCCAAGATAGTAAGAGGTCTTCCTTAGCTAGACAAACCAGTTAATGCTCTTTGTAAAGAATGTCCGTTAGGAAAGATGACTTCTTCAACTTTCAAGAGAAATTTCTTCTCAACATAGCACTTGTTAGATTTGGTTCATACAGATCTATGTGGACCAATAAGAACAAGAAGCATCCAAGGTGACAAATATTTCATGATCTTCACTAATGATTGTTCAAAGATGATGTGGGTCACATTCTTGAAGGATAAGAATGAAGCTTTTGGTAAGTTTAAGGCATTTCGGGCCTTAGCTGAGAAAGAGAGTGGCAAAAGATAAAATGTCTAAGAACAGATCAAGGTGGTGAATTTACTTATGAGGAGTTCACTAAGTACTATGATGAGAAAGGTATCAAATGACAAATTTCTACATGAAGGACACCACAATAGAATGGTATAGCAGAGAGAAACAACCGGTCAATGGTTGAAGCTGCTAGGACAATGTTGATACAAGGAGGTGTAGCGAAAACATTTTGGAAAGAAGCTGCAAGTACAATTGTCTACACAACGAACTGAGTTCTAGTGAAAAGAGGCAAGGACAAGACCCCTTATGAATATTGGTATGGGAGATCACCTAATGTTAGCTATTTAAAGATATTTAGAAGCAATTTTTTTATTAAAAGAGGTGATCACATTAGTAAGTTTGAAGCTAAGAGTGATGAAGGCATATTTCTTGGCTATTCCACCAAGAGTAAGGCCTACAAATGCTTCAACAACCGGACACAGAGAATTGTTGAGAGTGTTGATGTTCATGTAGATGAATGTCCCAACGTCTTAGAAGGAAACAATTTAGAGAAAAAGGATGAAGATCTTTGTATTTTTCTTTTGGAACCTGAAATTGTTAAATCAAAAACTAGTAAAGAAAATTCTGACGCACTTGTTCAACCAGAACAAATAAATTTAGAAGAAGATGATAATGAAGAAGCTGAACCTGAAGAGAATGATCATGTTATTCCTAGATATGTAAGACTGAACCACAGTCCTGAACATATTATTGGGGATAAGGATGCTAGAGTACTAACTAGAAGGAGAATAAGAGAGAACTCTTGCATGATCTCCACCATTGAACATAGAAGTGCTAAGGAGGCATTTGGTGATGATCATTGGGTTAAAGCTATGGAGGAGAAATTGGATCAAATTGAGAAGAACAACACTTGGACCCTATTACCCCAACCAGTAAACAAGAATGTTATAGGTACAAAATGGGTGTTGAAAAATTATTTAAATGAAGATGGTGTTGTAGTTTGCAACAAGGCAAGATTAGTTTGCAAGGGTTATGCACACAAAGAAGGAGAAGATTATGGTGAAAATTTTGCACCAGTAGCAAGACTGGAAGGTGTCAAAACTTTACTTGCATTTGCAACTCATAAGAAGTTCAAGGTATACCAGATGGATGTTAAGTCTGCATTTTTGAATGGGATATTGGAAGAAGAGGTATACATAGAGCAACCAGATGGTTATGCTTTGACAGATGAGAAAGACATGGTATGTAGATTTCATTATGCTTTGTATGGATTAAAGTAGGAACCCAGAGCATGGTATGCAAGGCTTCATGCACATCTAATGAAGATAGGGTTTGCAAGAACCAGTGATGATAGTAACATTTATCTCAACTCTAAAGGAGATGAAATACTAGTCAGTGAAGTATTTGTCGATGATATTATTTTTGGAGGTAATGATGTTATGAGCAACAGTTTTGTAGATGAAATGAAAAATGAGTTTGAAATATCTTTAGTAGGGGAAATAAATTTTTTCATGGGCTTGCAGATACAATAAATGAAGAATGGTATTATCATTACACAATCTAAGTATGTGAAAGAGGTTTTGAAGACTTTTGGCATGAGTGACTGTAAACCAGTTCAAACACCAATGGTTACAGGTTGTAAGTTGTCCAAGGAAGATGCATCTAAGTCTGTTGATGAAAAAGAATACAGGTCAATGATTGGCAAATCACACTATGTTGTTCATAGCAGACCAGATATTGCCCATGTGGTTGGTATAGTTGCAAGGTTCAAGAGGAATCCAAAGGAAGCACATCTGATAGCAACTAAGAGAATTTCTAGATATCTAAAAGGTACTGTTGACTATGGATTATGTTATCTATATGGAGGAAACTATGATTTGAAGGCACACACAAATGCTAATTGGGTAGGAAATAGTGATGACCAGAAAAGCACTACCGGTGGAGCATTATTTCTAGAAGGAAGGCTTGTTTCATGGAGTAGTAAGAAGCAGAGTTGTAATTCACAATCTATTGCTGAAGTTGAGTATGTTGCAGCTTATATGAATTGCACATAGGCTATTTGGATGAGGCACATTTTGGAAGGTTTTAAGATGAAAATCTCAGAACCTATAAAGATTTTATGTGATAATACAAGTGCCATTTATATTTCTAATAATCCTGTTTCGCATGCATGAATTAAGCACATTAAATTGAAGTATCATTTCTTGAGGGAAAAAGTTCAAAGTAAAGATGTTATCTTAGAGCATGACTCTACCAAGGAGTAGCTTGCAGATATCTTTACCAAACCTCTACCTAAGACTACATTTGAGAGTCTTTAAAGTCAACTAGGGATTGTACCCCTTCATGAAGTTAGTTGAGCATGATGCTGATTGCATTAGTCCCTAAATCACTTGCATAATTTTACAAGGATTGATGAAGAAGGGGATGTATTCCATAGGGGGAGCATCAAGTTGCAGTATGTTGTTGATGCATGGTGAAATTTTGATATTAAATGTTTTACTTTCAATTTGGCATTGCTTTCAAAGGGGGAGAAGAATCATGTGACTGGCAAAGGGAAACCAGCGACAGGCTGAAGACAGATAGAGCATGGTGAATATTTGGTAATGTAAACCAAGATTCCTATTCACCAATCACAACAACAATCAGAGGTGTTGATATTTGTATTGCCATCAGTGCCAAAGGGGGAGATTATTGGCATTTGCACGAAGATTACATTAATGATATATTATATTGGCATTAATGTCAATTGAACCGGTAATGGTATTTATGATATTGCTGATATTGTTGTTGTTATTGATATTGTCTCATAACTGGTAGGAAGAGATTTGAGGAAAATTTTGTAAACCGACATGTAAGTTTGTGAGTTGAACTGGTAATCGGTGTATAAGATTAAACCCTTTCTATGTTATGTAACCGATAAACCCTACCAATTTTTTTGTTAAACCCTAACCTATTAAGTTTCCTAAATTGGTTATGTTGATTTATTATCTGATGAGTGGTAATGATAGTGACACATGTGATCATGTATAAGGATAAGTTCAGATTGTTTTGGCACATTTTTTTGATTGTCTAGGGAATGAGCAAAGTGGATTGTATCTAATGCAAAGCACATGATGAGTTACAAGTCCGATGAAGTGGTGATCATGGAGCTGTTGGAATTTTATTGAAGAATATGTATAGATTGCTATGTAAATCCAATGGTCACACTTGAACCGAGTTGTTTGTATTCTCTATGAGAGAATTAGGTGTTTGTTATGTTACTGACCTAATTATTTTGTATTTAAGGTCAATGAAGTTGTTTTGTAAAAGGTGTTGGCATAGGTCAGTTGAGTGTGTGGTTGCTTAACTGGAGAATGGATCTACAGTTTGAGTAAAGGCAGATTGAAGCCTTAAAGGATCTGATCAAGCAAATGTAGCACTATTCAGATAGATCAAGAAAACCTGTTGTTTTCTAAAAATTATAGCAGAATAGAAATCCTCTAACCAGGTAAGCTCTAACAAGCTTGGTTACTTATTTAATCCTCTAACAAGGTGGTCCATTAGTTTGAATTCTCAAATCCTCTACCGAGGTTACTCCTAATTGGGTATTTTCTTTTTATCAAGGCATTTATAAATCCCTTTACCAGGTGATTCCTAATAGGATCAATTCTTGACATGAGTTATTGTAAAAGCTTTAATAGGCTTGGCTCTTAATAGGGCGAACTTTAGAAGAGTTTAGATAACTATCTTGTGAGTCTCATCTCATCGTGGTTTTTACCTATTTGGGTTTTCCACATATAAACATTTGTGTCATGTGGTGAATGTTTTTGTGGTTACGATTTTATTTGTTGATTTGATTAACTTTTGATAAGGCATAATAACTGGAAGCATTGAGAGATGGATTGTGTTGATATATGATTAAGCATTTGGATGTTTACAAGATTGAATTTATTTACTATTAAGTTTCTATAACAGTTAACCAATCGATGTCAAGTATTATTATGAGTATTGATCTTGATAGTGGTATTTCATTGATAAGTTTACTTTGTGTGTTTGAGTTTGAGATTGGGAAGTTTGTATCAGTTTTTGAGTTTACTAATTCACCCCCCCCTCTCAGTAATCTACCGGATACTTATTCTTTCATCATACCATCAATCAAAAACCTCAAGGATTTTGTAAAGAAATAACCAATCCACCTTATCATAGGCCTTTTTGATGTCCAACTTGATGAGCATACTAGGATCTCTACTATGTTGAAGTGGGTGTATTACCTCATGAGCGATCAAAATCGCTTCAAGGATAGATCTCCCAAAGATGAAACTAGTATGTTCCTTTGAAATGATGGTGGGGAGAATACCTTTTAGTTTATTGTCCATTACCTTAGCCATTATCTTAAATAAAGTGATGCAAAGAGAAATGGGTTTGAACTCCTTGAAGCTTGTTGTCTTTTCCTTCTTTGGAATTAGGGTGATGAGAGTGTTATCAATCTCTTGTAGAAATATTCTTGAGTTTATAGCAGCTTCTAGTGCTTCCACCAACTCATCTCAAAATATATGCTAGCATTTATTGAAGAACCCAATCAAAAATCCATCAGGCCTCGATGCCATGTCAGGATGCAATTTATTGAGAGGCAACTCTATCTCTTTCCTAGTGAATTTTTCTCTTAGAAGGATATTTTGTACTTCAGAAATAAGGGAAAGAATATGGTCTAGAAATTCCTAAGAATTCCAACCTAAACCCTTCCAATTGTTAAGTACATTATGAAAGTAAGTGATAGAATCCTTAGCAATTTCCTTCGAGTTCTCAATGAAAGAGCCATCAACTTTTTTGAGTTTCACTATTGTATTGACATCCCTTTTCTGGTTCATCACAATGTGGAAGAATTTGTAGTTTTTTCTCCCTCTGCCATTGACGTCTCCCTAGACTTTTTTCTACAATTTAGGTCTCTTTCTTAGCCAGAGTATCTTCATAATCTCTAAGAAAGTCTTTATTTTTTAGAAATATCTCTAACTTCATACCATGTTGAAGAGTCTCCTAATGAATTTGTTTCAAATCAGCTTCATATCCTAGCTTAGTGGTATAAATAGTCTTAAAGTGATCTCTATTCCACTATACAAGCTTATGTTTCAAGGCCTTCATTTTACAAAAAAAGTAAAAACAATTAGAGCCTAAAATATTTTTCTCATGCAACCAACTCTCAATGAGTTAAAATAAGTAATTTTACTTCTTCCATATGTTTTTAAACATAAAGGGGCATTTCATTGGCTTCTTGTCTCCAAGAACCGATAACTAGACTGAATAGTGATTAGAGCTTAACAAGGAAAGGTAGACTCCTTCAAGCTGAAAGGAAAAGTGGATAGATTCCTACAAAAGAAAAATCTATCTAACTTCTTTGCAATGTGGCTAAAGCCTAGCCTATTAGTCCAAGTGAAGCCACTACTTGACTCTTTTTCCATCAAGTTGTTTGAATCCACCTACTCTTGAAAGTTGATCTATGATTGGTTCATCCTATTAACTTCCCCCTTTAATCTTGGAGGCTGAAGATTGCATTGAAGTCTCCTCTTATGCTAATATGTGGGCATTGACATTGACTAAGGAATCCACCAAATTCAATCCATGGTTCCTTTTTCTTGGGGAATAGAATAGGGCCATATATGTTAATGAGCATAAAACTCAAATTAGATTGAATGCTTCAAGAGATTCCTCTGATCCAGTTCATCCCTTCTAACATTTTTCAAAGGAAATAAAGCCTCGATTCCACCATGGCTATCAACATATGATTCTACCATAGGGAGGGTCTTTTGATGCAATCTCTCCAAGTTGAATACTAATATCCCTTTGTAGAACTGAAGCTTCCTCTAGAAGTATTGTCAATTCCTGTTCTTGTTTCTTTTTCAAATCTACTTTTGGAAGAGTTTTTAGTTTATGTGGAATTGTTTCTCCATGCCTCATAATTCTAATTATAATTCTTTCTTAATGTATTGTGAATGATTTACCATCATTTCTCTTTATCTGTGAAACCGTTAAACTTGCCTTCAACCATTATAGATTTGTCCTTTGTCATCTCTGTGTGCATCATGTTAGGGTTTACCAGAAGAGGAGGGGACAAAACATTTTCCTTTCTACACTCTTTTGAAAAGCAACCTATTTCAAATCCCTTCCCCAAAACATATTTACTACCCTTAGGATTCATGTTATTTTTAACTTTTTGAACCCATTTTCCTTTGCCTAGAATGATTTTAAGGTTATCAATCCATCATAGACCTTTTATGTTTACAAGAATCCTACGTCTCCTTTAGATTTCCTAGAAAATAACTTTTTCTCAACTCCAATAAATGACCCTATGGCCTCCCCAATTTTACTGAGGGTATCGAGATCCTAATATTTAGTAGGAAGCCCCACTAATCAAGCCCATCATGAAAATATCATAATAATATTCTTTTGTAGATCATAGTTTGCTTCCCAATCTATAAAATAAAAGAAAAAAACCCTTAAAGAAAAAATGTTTCCTAAACAAAATTGTCATGTTTAAGAATCTATCGAAACACTCAATGAGAAAGAATTCTTGTGAGATTAAATCAGCACTTACCTAACCACCAAGTGATGATCATCTTTGATAGATTGCTAGATCCGCTCCATTCTTGTAAAAAATACACATCAACTTAATTGATCCCATGATAATTTTAAGATTTTTGAGGAGATAACAAATACCTTACATTGATTGATTGGGGGAGCTCTCCAATTACCCTTCTTTGGTACTACCCCTCCCTCTTGGTTCAGGGGCTTCTATGCCTAGGGTTATTGTGGGGTGCATTTTTCTAAAGGGTAAGTCCATTCCACTCTTCTATGATCATGTTTCCTAATGAATTTATGTTGTTACTAGCTTGGCAAATGTTAGTATCACCTTGGTTGTGTGTCTCCATATTTCCAAGTTTTTCTTCCTTAGCTCTAGTTGTCATATCTGTGTGTCACTTTTTGCACCCCTTTGTCTACTATGTGGAGCCCTTTGGTTTATTTTGGCAACTAACTTTCACAACTATTTTTTTTCTTTTTACAAACCATAGTTTAAAATTATATCTATTCTAATATTATCTTGTATTAATTATTATATATATTTATACTTCATTTTTTTTGTAATGTCGAAGGAAGTTTTGGTTGGAAGTGATTCTAGGACCTTGAATCCTTGAATGATCCTAACAACTATGTATCCTATTTATAGGGCTTTGAGATTGATGTCTATTTTTTTACATGTTCCTTCAAATTGATTAGATTATGTAAATTTTATATTTAACATGAGATCTTGATGTACAAACAATGAAGTAGAACCCAATATTTATTGCACAACTACAAGCTGCTATGGAGTTGTGATTGTTGTTTGTCATTTACAGATGCCCATATTTGATTAGAAAAATTATCCAATAGCTATATGTTTTCTACATAATTGAGTTAGTGTGCTCAAGAGGAGCTTGATCAATTGGTAAAATAAAATGCCTATTGAGCTAGACTATGTAGGCATTTTATGTCCACAAGATTTTTTAAATATGAACTCTAAGCTAGCTTTGGATCTAAGAGTTTGAGAAAACTTGTTACAATGAATTCTTTTGGTTCAAATACACTTTTGTTAGAATCTCATATTATTGTTAGTAGGTTGTGTTTAATTGACCAAGAATTAGATAGTAACTTAGTTTTAAAAAATTACTCTAATATTTTTAAAAATACTTTATTTTTTAGTAGATCATTTGAGTTGTTATATTAATGAATAAAAATATAAGTATATCTCCCTATCAACTAGTTAATAAATAACTTTAATTATTCTTAGTAGTTAATATATACATAAACTAAACTTAGATAAATGTTATTTTCTTTTATAATAATTTTAAAATATGCTTTGTTTTATTGCAAATCTCTTCGATATCTTACATATTTGAAAAGAGGCAAATACTAATTTTCTCAATGAGTTGAATAGATTAGTTTATTCTAATTTTAATATTAAAAAAAGGGGACAATTTTACTATTATATTCTAAACGAGAGAAAAATAATTCTACAAAGAACAATAGAATATATGTGAAAGTTCGAAATGAAAGTTTTGAAAAGGAAATTAGTAGCTACGTAAGATATAATAAAATGCGAGGAAAATGAGCTAAAAATACAGCCTAGATTACATTTTTATACGAAAGTATTGGGTAGTTTAGTTGTTCGAAATATCACTATCTACGTGTCAGAAATCCTTCGAATTAGCATTTTGCTAAATGTTACTTCGGATTCCAACAGTCTACACCTTAAAAATTAAAATCTCGAGAGTAAGCGGATAAAAAGGAATGAACAGAACAAAGAAGAATAAAAGAAAGATGGAGAAAGCTAAGGATGCCAAACCTCCGGATCCACTCCATTTTTTGCCGCCAAATGTAATGCTGTATCGTGGAAATAGTCATCATGGTCGCGGCTCACCAACTCTGCGACCTTTTGAGGCGATTTGTCTGCTAGTAGATTCTTCACTATCTCCATTTGATTATATTGGACGGCAAAGTGCAGAACAGTCTTATGATCTGAATTCCGGATTTCGACAGAGTCTGGCCATCTGGACCTAAATTCATTGATTATGCCCCAATGGCCTTTCATGGCTGCTACATGTATTGCACACATTCCATTAATATCCGGCCTTGTCATTAAGTTGTCTTTCCATGCAGGAGAATTTAGCACTGCCTCTACAATCTCAAGATGTCCTCCATGGACGGCTTGATACAGATTATGAACCATGTGCTTGCTAAGATTGGAAATTTTGTAGGCTTTGATGAGATTATGAAGTATGGTCTTCGCTACATCTGCCTCACATTCACATTGCCTAATGTCAATTTTACCATTCAGTGTCCAAAATAACAATTTAATTCTACTGAGAAAAAACAATTTGTAAATTTACATTGATATGTATCCCATTCGATTAGAAGAAGTAGTAGACGACGGAACCGCTGGGGTTCGATGGGATTTTGAAGTATGGCCTTCGCTACATCTGCCCCACATTTACATTACCATAAGTCAATAAATTGGATGCAATCTAAAATCTTACTACTTACTTCATCTTTAATAAATAATCTGCATATTTACCTGGATATCTTCCGTAAGCTGCCACTCTAAACGAACGACGCATTTCCACTAAGTCGTTATATGACCTGGTTTCCACCAAAAGCCTAACTGTTTCCACATGGCCATACCTGGAAGCTATTATCAGAGCCGTCTCTCCAAACATATTGCAATAGTAGGCAGAACTTTTTTTGCTCTCAAGGAGAATTCTGACTAGCTCTCGATTGCCGCATTTAGCAGCTTCATGTAGTGGCATATTGCTATCCTTGTTTCGGGCTCCAGCCAAAGAGGGTTTTACTCGAAGAATCCACTCAACAACGGTCAGATGACCTTCCCTTGCAGCAATATGCAGAGGAGTATCTTCCTGGAATGTGACGTCAAACAGAACACGCGAGTTTTGCCCGTGTAATCTTTGAATGTTAGCGACATCACCACTTTCCAAAGCAAGGAAGAGTTCCCTATTCATCGTTCTCTCGTTTTCTCTGCTTGCCACAAAAAACCATGAACTACACCAGAAGAAAAGCTCTATTATATGTTGTGAGGGATGGAACGGCAATGGTTATATTCAATGGAACAAAGTCGAAACGCCGTTCATTTTGTGCACGACTTGCTAGTTGGGAATATTTTACAGCCACGAAGCGGTTAAAGTAAAGGTACCGTAGACGACCGGTATAGTAACATACTGTGGAATATCTTTTGAAATATCTTTGCAACTGTAGACGACCGGTGTGTCTTTTCATTTTAAAGGAGTTCAAAACTCGAAATGGGTGGACCACGTCGTTGTCTTTTTTATATTTGTAAAGTGGAAGTAAAATGACCCGTATAGTAACATTCATTATGCACAGACATATGTTATATAACTGCAGAGCATGAATATGTCGAACTTATTGTTGGTGGTGTACAAGAATTACATGTATTAAAAATAAAGAAATAATTATTTTAGAAAATGAATAATGGAGATAATTGAAACTTGTAATAAATGTGAAATATTGATTTGATAATAATATATGAATATTATTGATTTTTGGATAAATATTTGGAAATAATTTATTGATTTGTTTGTATTTTGGATTGTTTTTATAAATGTTTTTTTTTTCTTTTCGTTTTTAATATTTTGCGTTTATTTGACAAGGTTGTTCTTTATAAGTTAGAATATTTTGTGCCACGGTTCACACAATAAATTGTCTTACCCTTGTTTTATATCTAGGTATTCCATAAGTTTGAATCTGATCTATAATATTTAATGCTTATCACTTTGGTTTAGATTTATAAATGCAAAGTTAATCTAAGTCAACCTTGTGTGGATTTAAAACCAAAACAATCAATTTTTTTTCTTTTATTGACTCATATTCCTACTTTTCTAGTAGCCATTCTAAGCTAACTAAATGATGAATTATTTCAAATTAGATATTCAGAGTGGTGTTAAATTAAGAATATGTCATCCATCTAAATTCAATTGTTTTCACAATACATCCATAAATAATATTTTACTACATTATCAGTAAATATCATCTTAGTCATATCAATGCTTTTCTACTATCTTTGCTTTTTGTTCACCATTGTTAAATTGAATTTTTATATAATGGTTTAATAAAAGGAGAATAAATCCTTTTTAATGAGTTCCCAAAAAGTATCTCTTGGAATAATATCTCTTTAGATACAAGTGCAATAAGATGAGACAAGTGAGTTCTAGTTAACAAGTTTTAATTAAATCACATTCACAAATGAATTTTAAATGAATTTTAATTTTGTATACTGTGTTCAATTTGAAAGATGCAAATCTAAACAAAGCCATAATCCAATTGGTTTTAGTTTAATTATGATGTGGTCATTTAAGAAAAAAAAAATTTCCATAATGGATTGATATTTTATATCTATCATTGTGATTCTTTTATTGAATCTAAAAACAAGTATATTGTGTATTTTTTATATTTCACACCAATTTTCATATTTATTATACTACCAATCAATCTTATTTCCTTATCAAAGGAATAGGTTGTATATCATTATAATTGTATTAAGTTACCTTGTATATTGTGTGTAGTGTGTTTCTAGATTTCACTCCACACTAAAATTGTGAATACAATCATGATTTTGGGCTAGTAGTAAAATAGAATAATAGTTAAAAGGAGAAGTGAATTATTTGACTAGAATGTATTAAATTAAATTTTGGGAATGGTTGGCTTGCTAGTTTTAAACTTAGAGATTTGTCAAATTTTATTCTCTTAAAAATACCTATGCATGTATAGGTGTTAAAATCAATTATGAGTTTAAATGGAAGGTCCTCCTTGTAGATCCCAAAGAAACTTATGATGCGAGGTGCTAAAATCTTGAGGTTGAAAATAAAATAAAATATTATGATAGAAGAAATCTGGAACAACTTTTTCAAATTAGAAACTTCATTTGTAATTAGAAGAAGTTATTTCATGGACTAGAAAACGTAAGTTGACTTCCTTCTTCAATTGTGTTGGGGAAATTTATGGTTGTGACCTACCATTGTATTAGAGTTTTTTCTAAAATATATTTTTTATCATTGAAATCAATGTTATAAATGATTTGAGAAATCTTGTGAAACAAATTTTACAACAATAATGACCATTTCAACATAAACTTAAGAGATAAAAATATGTAAATAAATATTCAAAATCTATAATGCTAAACAATAAAATATATACCATCATATATACCTTTGGAAAACCCTGAGTGGGAAAATCCTAGCCTCATATATAACTCACACTTAATCCATTATCTCATGAAACAAAGAATACAATAAAATTTTAGTCTAAACATAAGGCTTAAAAAAGTTCTAACTTCCTAATTGAACTCCACATGAACAAGAAAATGAAAACTATGTAACAAAAAATGCTAAACCATGCTTCCTCTCCTTACATATGTAGCTTACAAGAAATTATTAATAAAAAATTATCCCCAAGAAAAAGGTTATGAAAACTAACCCTAACAAATGCTCATATGATACAAGTTGATGAACCTGGTAATGGAAGCGACCAGAAGCCAAGAGAGTTGTTGTAAGTGGGTAGAGAGAGAAACTGACACCCTCATAGTGGGGGTTAAGGAGATAATAGATATCTTCACAACTTCACCTGAGCCTAGAAAATCTAAGAAGCTCATGATTATGATCCAGAACCTCTGCCAATATGTCGAGGTCATGAAATGCAATCATGAACAAAGAATTGAAAAGGTGGAACAGTCTATGGCAGAGATAAAGAAAAACCACAAGAACCTGATCGACATAAGTAAGGAGGCCATGAATAATAGTATGGAGGGGCTCAAAAAGATCATTGTCATGGTTGTGGAGTATAGATCCATTCACAGTGATCCTGAAAAAGATCTTGGAGGGGATGACATTGCTGCTAGAGGCAACAAACCACAGGCCCTAGTTCCACAACCAGAAGCAGGAGCAACAATAAGGGCACCTCCAAGTTCATTATGGAAGAACTAGAGGAAATCAACAAGATTACCATCCAGAAGAACAAGGAGCTAGTGCAATCTCTTATTTGAGTTCTTTTGTGTTGTTTTCTGTGTCTCTTTTGCTTTCATGTTTATTTTGGGGTGCTCCCCTTTTTTGCTGTTGGTTTCCGTCTGTTTGGTTGATGGCTGGCTTTTGTAAAACTTTTGGTTTTGGGTCCATGTAAAACCCATTTATCTTTATCAAAAACAAACACTCATATGATAGCTAATCAGAAACAAATTCTCATATGATAAATTATTTTATAAAAATAATCCTGCACAAAACCACCATGTGTTGTCACATTAATCACATGCCTATACATCTTGTCCCAACCATTTAGCTTTTTTTATTAACTTTTTCTCATATATCACATGTTTATTAAAATGTAACCCATAAAAAATATCTATCCCAATGTTACACAACATTTAAATTTTCTCCATTAATGTCTAACCCATGAGAGATGTGATTCCCTACATTCCATAGGTGCATCATAGATCAATGTTATTTTACATCATAATTATTTTGCAAGTTGAACAACACTTTCTTTTCCAACATTATCTCACTTATTCATACATTATATATGTTATTGTGTAAAGTGGTTTTATCTAACTAGTTTTATTTTAGTCTACATATTTGAATCCTACTCATACAACACTTAAACTCACTTATAGGTCAGCTAAACTTTTGGATCACCACTTCTTGACTCACCAAGTGTCCCAACACTTGTCCATAGAGTCCTATACTTGTTGTATACTTAAAGGGGTAGTCAGAGTTTTAGTCCTATCTCTCACCTCTTCTTGGTTACCTTTTATAAAGAAGACTCTTTTGTACATTTTCATCTAATTACTTATGATATTTCCTATTTTACATATTCCTTTCTTTTAGGTTTTTTTGTTTGTTTGTAAGTGATGTTGGTTGTTCCAACATTTTATAAGAAACCTTGTGAAAAATATCACTTTTACTATTGATTTTATGAGAGTTGTGGGTATGAGGCTTGAAACATTGTGTGATGGAGCAAAACAGGCAACACAGTTGTGCTCTAGAGGCTTGAGAAATTAATTTTCATATATAGGTCTTTTAATTCTAGTAACAAACAAAATTTTGAGGTTTTGAAGGTTCCCTCATGGAAGACAGTACAAAAATCCATACAAAGTAATTGTCATGTACATATCTGCATCATCATATTGTGTTTGCCCTTGTGCCTTAAACTTCATGTAAAAATACCTCTTGTACAAGCCTACAAGTTAAATTTTTAATATTTTTCTTATTTTTTTAAATCCTTTACTTATTGTGTAGACATGATGTTAAAATGTACAAGCTCATTGCTTTATTATATGTTGATGACATTAATAGACCGCTCCTATGCATTCAAAACTACCATCTTTAAAAATAGTGGCTTTTTGACTTTTGATGAGTGGTTTTGCATCTTTTATGTGTTTTCTTAGTGAGCAAAAAGTGATTTGAGAATATTTCAACCATGAGAAATATTTTGTAGAATTTGGAATATTTTGATTGCTAATGTCATTAAGATGGGAGAATGACATCGTCCTTTTTCTCCCCAAAATTGACCTCTTCATCATTGGCCAAACATCTTTTTGAGCGATTTTTTTTTCTCTTTTTTTTTCATTCAATATGTGTATTTTTTAATTCTCTATCAATTGGTATAACTTATTTTGTAGAGTAATGTATGGTTTATTTCTTATTTTTTGTTTTTGAGAGGACACTCTGCACAACCCCAATTTCTATAACTTTGAGAGGCTCATTTGGGCTCATATAGAAATTTTTTTAGCTCTTTCCTTTATTGAAATTGCATGATATTTTGAGATCTACATAGTGGTAATGTTTCTTTTAATGATAGTATTCAAAAATATTAGATTATAAATGTTTTTCTTTTGAATACTTGTACATCTTTTCAATTATGTATATGTACTAAAGTAAAGTGCCATATCACTATATAATTTCATGGGGGTGTCATGTTTTGCATAATGATGTTTTAATTTTTAATTTTTATCATCTTGCCAAGATTTGAAAGACAACTTTATATTTGACATTAAATATGTGTTAAATTAGCTCAAAAAATCTAATTTTATAGCCGCACTCATATAAAGTGCCACAAGATTGAATGTGTGTTTGTTATTAGGTAATATGGTTGATCTAATATTGCATCTCATTCTTGTGGACATCATTGTGCCTAGTTTTAGTTATTTTTCAATCTCCACTTCCTCATTAGCATAAAGGGGGAATTAGGACATTTGTGTTGCTAATGATTTCTATTTTTCAATGGATTGTGGAGCGTTATGGATTTGACAATTTTGTAAGTGGGTCACATAGGTGTACTCTTTCTTATGTTTCATATGGAGGATTATTTTAGTGGATTATTGTAACTCTGTTGAACACCGAGCACTTCTAAGTGGTGTAACATAGCTCACTTGCTTATCGCTAGTTAGGTTCTTTGATAATTTTTATATGTCTTGATCTACATCTTTGGAGGTTTATTAATTCTAGCATACACTAATTCATCTTTCAAAATAGTTTATGGTTCTTGATATGCTTCAAGAGTTGTTCATAATCATGTTCATCTTCATATAGACATCTTTGTATGAGGTCCTATCTTATGCTTCTCATTCTCTTTTTTAAAGTGGATCTTTCTTCTCATAAGGTTTTCCCCCTTTCTTTGTTTGTGAGGGATCTTCAATTGTACATTAGTACCTTATTAGGTCATGTTTCCATGACTCATCTTTTTGTCATTAGCTTACTCCCTAGCTATCTCTTAAGGGATGGTGCTAGTGTGAAATATAATTCTGTCTAAGTAGTTGTCTTTTAGCCTACATAGTTGAGCCCTATTTAGGCTACACTTAAGGCCACTTAGAAGTTAGCGAGGCTTTTTCCTCTCTAAAATGTAGACTCACCAAATGTCACAATACTTGTTAGTAGAATCCTACACTTCTTGCATACTTGGAGGAGCCATCAAAGTTTCAATCATACCTTCTTATCTCTTCTTGGTTGCCTTTATAAATGATGATCTTTTGAGGAATTGTACATCTATTTAATTCTATAAATTCTCTACAATAAAGTGTCATATCATATCTCACTTCTAGGGGGGTTCATCCCTAGCATAATTAGGTTATAGTTTTAGTTTTTTTCATCTTGTTAAGGTTTGGATGACAACTTGATATGTGTCTCCACTATCCACCTCTTGACATAAATCATGTAAGAACTTAGCTCACATCATATAATTCTATAAATGCACTCATATAAAAATACCATAAAATTGAATGTGTATTCGTTAGAGGGGAGTAGTCAAGTATTCCTTACAGGGGAGTAGTCCGCCTAATATTGGGTCTCATCCTATGCATATTATTTTTTCCAATTTTATTTTATTTACCATCATCACTTCATCATTAAAATTAAGGGGTGAATTATGACTTTTGTGAACTACTAGTCCTTTATGTTTTTCATAGATAAATGGGGCAATCTTGTGGATCCTTAAGGACTTCAAAAACTTATAGGGAGGTAACATAGACCTACTCTTTTGTAATTCTAATATAGGATATTATTTTAGTAGATCATTTGTGATATTCTTATATTTTTTCTGAACACTGCAGACTTCTAAGGAATGCACTACAAGTAACTTGTGCTTTTATATTTTTGTTCTTGCATCATAGCTCTATCTCTTGATCTACATCTTTATAGGTTCACTGATCCCCACATGCAGTAGTTCATATTTTAGAAGAGTTTATAGTTCTTGACACGCTTCAAGAGTTCTTCATCATCATGTTCATCTTCACATGGACATATTTGTAGGAGGTCTTGTCCTTCCTTTCTCACTTTATTCCCATAGGGTTTTCTCCCTTTCTCTATTTATGAAAGATATTCATTTATAAATGAGTACCTTATCACGTCATGTTTCTAGAACTCATCTTTTCCATGATTAGCTTACTCCCAAGGTATCACTTAAGGGAGGATGTTAGTGTTAATTTTTCTTAATCCAACTAGTATTTTTTTGGTTTACATAGTTTATTCTTACTCACACTACACATAAACCTACTTATATGTCAATTGGAATATTGTCTCACCTCATATAGACTCACCTAGTATCCCAACGTTTGTCCATATATCCCTACACTTGTTTCAAACTTGGAGGAGTAGTTAGAGTTTCATCCCTACCTTATCAAATCTTCTTGGTTTTCTTAATAAACAAGGATCTTTTGAAGACTTTTACTTCTTTTAAATTCTATAAATGCTCCAAAATAAAGTGCCATATCATTGTGTACTTTCATGGGGTTTCATGTTTAGGATAATGAGGCTTTCATTTTTAGTTTTTTTTTTTCATCTTGTTGAGGTTTGAAAGGAAAAATGATATATGTCTTCATTGTCCACCTCTTGACATAAAAAGATGTAAGAACGTCATATAGTTCTATAAATACACTCATATAAAGTACCACAAAATTGAATGTGTTTCATGGGGGAAGTCGTTTATGTAATATTGAACCTTATTCCTGTGCACACCATTGTACCCAATTTCAGTTACTTTTTCATTGTCACTTTCTCATCAACATTCTATTTATTAGTGGAGTAGTGGAGTAGTGGGGTACATATACCTACTCTTTTGTATCTCTCATTTGGGGGACTATTTTAGCGAATCATTTTGTGAGATTCGTATATCTATGTTAAATATTGGTCACTTGTAGGTAGTGTAATACACATCCATCATGATTTTTTATTTCTTATCTTTGATCAATTTTTTATTAAAGGTAAAACCATTTTTGAAGGAACCCAAAGTCCTATCCAAATAGATTTTAGCTAGGATGTGAAACCCCCAAAAAATAATGCTGCTAAAAGATAGACCACATGAAAAATGTCATTAACTAACAACAAGACAAGAAATTTTTTAAGTGCACCTCAAAAATTAAACAAATAACATGAGTAGGTTTTGAAGGAGAAAAAAGATAAAACCTAATCCATCTCTATAAAATTTCAACCACTACAATTACCCTTAAGTAGGGAAAGAGAGGAAAGAGAAGTTAGGTTATACTTTGGGAAACATCTCTTCCTAATTTGCACAACCACCAAATAAATATCATCCTTAAAACATAATGAGTACAAGGAGGTAGCAGGATAATCAACCAATTCCTCTAAAGGTTGTGGTGTTGGAACAATAGGCTCACACATAGTAGTTGATAAGGGTGAGCCAATATGCCCAACAAACCATTAGCCAAAGGTGAGCATAACTACAAGTCCCAAAAAGTCCGCGACAAACCAATAAAACTAGCCAACAAAGAACCAACAACATGAAGATATGGTGAATAGACAACCAACTAACCTTAACCAATTTGTTACACGATAGGACAATTAGGAACCATAATTTAGTAGCAACAACTTTTGAAACCAAATCCTCATCCCCAAAATAATCCTTAACATTTATAACTCTCCTATAGTAAGATGCTTACAAAGAGCATTTTTCCAACATGTAGCATCACTACAATGAGATTTATGACAATTTGTAGCCAAGTGACCAATACTAAAACTTCTCTTGTAGTGAAAAAGAAGACCCTCATAATCAAGAATCTAAGAACATGGTTTATCCCTGTATATGGTGAAAATGGAATGACAAACTATTGTAAAACCAACAAAGTTTGAACCAACATAAAACCATAGTTCTACAATTCAAAGTCCACCATACACTAATGAAGAACGTAAAACATGCAAATCACAACAAAATAGGAAGATTATACCTTTCACAAGTTTAGTAGGGTTTGATCTCCAATTTTTCCTATCTCCCTTTCTCTTTCTTGATACAACTGCTCATAGATTTTATATTGTGCACAAGAGCTCAAAAAGGAATGGATTGTGATTATGTAGATGCTTGATTTCTTGATCGCTATGAAAGGTCATGTGAAGATTGATTCAATTGTTAGGGATATGATCACATTAGTTAGGGTTGATAAGGATAAAAGGATCCTCAAGTATATAAAGAGTACCCTAGGAATGGAGAGATAGGATTAAGAGGTGAAAGGATAAATGGTCAGCTAGGATTAAAAGGTAGGTATAGAAAATGGGAAAATATTAGAGACCTATGGTTAAAGGAAAATTTAGAGATGAATGAAAAGTGTCATGAAGTAAAAAAGGTAATTAATTAATTAATTAATTAAAGATATATTTAATTAATAGAAGAAGTGGGACCAATTAAATCAATAAAATATTTATATAATTTAGGAAAAGAATAATTTAAATATTTATTTAAATAGGGAAAGGCTAGAAGAGGATAAATGAATTAATTAAATAAATAAAAATCTATTTAATTAATAGAAGAATTAGGATAAAATAATTAAAATATTTATTTAAATCAACTAGGACAATTTTAGGTGTCTACAATCCCCAACCATCAAGATGACCTCTCTAGGAAAATATTTTGAGGTATCAGTATCTACAAGAATATAGGTAAAATTAAGATGTTAATGGATTAGAGAAAAAGAATAAACCATAAAAAACCTCCCAATAGAGTTTTCAATTTCTCTGATTATAGCTATATCTATTGATCTACGTCATTGGAAATCCATTGATTCTATCTTACACTAATTCATCTTTTGATAGAGTTTATAGTTCTTGACATGCTTCTTGGTTTTTTTATCATCATGTTCACCTGAACATGGGCATCTTTGCAGGAGGTCTTATTCTTATCATTATCTCATTTAGAGGGTTTTTTTTGTTTCCACAAGGTTTTCTCCCTTTCTCTATTTACAAGAGATTAATTTTTTTATGAGTACCTTATCAAGTAATGTTTCCAAGACTCATATTTTCCATGTTTAACTTACTTCCTATGTATCACTTAAGGGAGGGTATTATTTTGAAACATGGTTTTTTCTAACTAGTTTTCTTTTAGTCTACACATTTGAGCCATATTCACCCTACACTTAAGCCCACTCAGAGATTAGGTATATTTTTATCTCATTTCATGTAGAGTCACCACTTACTATCCTAACACTTGTCCATAGATCACTACACTTGTTTCCTGCTTGGAGTGGTAGTGTGTGTTTCAATCCCACCTTATCACCTCTTCTTGATTGCCTCTATAGAAAAGGTACTTTTGAGGACATGTACATATTTTCAATTCTATATACACTAAAATAATATGTCATATTATTGTATACTTTCAGGGGGTTCATGTAAATAGCATAATGGGAATTTTAATTTTTAAATTTTTTTTTATCTTGATGAGGTTTGAAAGACAACTTGATAAATGTCTCCATTGTCTACTTCTTGACATAGAATATTTAATAAATCAACTCAAATCAACTCATAAAATATAATTCTATAAATACACTCATACAAAGTGCCAAAAAATTAAATGTGTTCCTTATGGGGGAATAGTTGATGTAATCCCAAGGGTCTTATTTGTATGCACATCATTATGTCCAATGTTAGTTCATTTGCCATAATCACTTGTTAAAATTAAGGGGGAAATCATGAAATTTGTGTTACTAATAGTTTCTATTTTTTTAGTGGATTAGTGGGGGAACCTTGTGGATCCTTATGGAATTCACAAATTTATAGAGAGTCATATCATCCTACTCTTGGATATCTCTAATATGGGGGATTATTTTAGTGGATCATTTTGAGAGATTCTTGTAAAGACGTTTAATATCAATCATTATTATTAGTGTACTACAAGTAACTTGTTCTTGTTATATTTGTTCTTTGATCATAGTTATATCTCTCAATCTACATCTTTAGAGGTTATTTAATTCTTGTATACACTAAATGATCTTTCAATAGAGTTTACAATTCTTGACATGCTTAAAGAGTTCTTCATCATCCTATTCATCTTGACATGGACATATTTGTAGGGGTTCTTATCCTTGTCTTTCTCTCTTTTAGAGGGGAGTTTTGTTCTCATGGAGTTTTCCCCCTTTCTTTGTTTATGGGAGATCTTCATTTGTACGTGAGTTCCTTATTAGGGTATGTTGTGAGGGCCTGTATTTGATATGATTAACTTACTCCCTAAGTATCACTTAAGGGAGAGAATTAGTGTAAAAATTGATTTTATCTAACTAGTTTTATTTTAGCCCACATTGTTGAGTTATATTCATACTACACTTTAAAAATCTTAGATTTTAGCTAGACTTTTGTCTTACCTAATGTAAACTAACCATGTGTACCAAGACTTATCGATACAATCTTATAATTGTTGCATGCTTGGAGGTGTAGTCAGAGTTTCACTATTGCCTTATCACCTCTTCTTGGTTTTCTTGATAAAAAAGGCTCTTTTGTATATTTTCAACTAATTGCTTATGATATTTCTAATTTTTCATATTTCTTATTTGCATAGGGTTTTTATTTTTACAAGTGATCTTGGTTATTTGTAGAGGGTTTTTATTTTTTCAACTAACCATGTACTCCATCAAGATACCTACAATAATTATCAAGATTGCTACCATACTAAACATAAATTGTCTCTCATATTTCATAATTTTAATGCACAAAGGTATGAACTAATCTAAAGAGAAGACATATAAGTTTGTAATTTTTCTTGTGTTTTTTTAGTGGCTAACTCTCTTTGTTTTAAAAAAATATAACTATTTTATTGTGAATATTAGCTTCTAGATCTAGATCCATGCTATGTTTAATCACTGTGCCCTTGTGCCCTTGTAGCTTAACTCTCCTTATAGCTTCTAGATCGGGAGGTAATTGATTGGTGGTATTCATGGTTTCCCTGAGAGGTAAGTATTTCTCATCTTGACAATGATGTTTTATTCATTTTGTGTAAGAACTCAAACACTAAAAAATAAATTCTGTCGAGCAAAGTTAGATTATTCCAAGGACATTTCTTTTATTTTATGGAATGGTATCCAAATTTTGACTCACTTTCTTTTAGGCCTAGTAAGACCCAAAAATGGGTGGATTTGGGCCCTCTCCCTATAGAATATCATTTCCCCAAAATTTTACAAATTATATGGAAAAAATTGGGAACATATATTAGATGTGAAGGTCTTGATAGGGAAGATCAATTCAAGCATATAACATTGATTATAGAATTAAAATAATATGTTAAATCTTTCAATCTAGTAGATATTATATGAAGCCAAGGATCTTGGACTATTAATCCATCCCTTTATAATAGGGTAATTGATATATAAGATATTCTAATTAAAGAATCTGGGATTGAAGAGCCCAATCAATTCAAAATGGATCCACTAATAATCCCTAGAATAATTGTCAATTTCATAGAAAACAAAGGTGGTTTCTATTTAGAATCCCAGGATGATAGCCTAACGGTGCCTATCATATCCTTATCTCAGAAAACAGAAGGGAGTCATCTTCCCCAATCCAACAATAGGGTTTTCATGGAAAATCCTTTATATAAAAAGGATTTGTTGGGGATAGAAATGAGCCAAGTATTGGACAAACCTAAGTGGGGAGGTGTTAATCCCTTTCCTCCTCCCCAGCTAGGGTTGGACATTTCTGAGGCTCAAGCACAAAATCAGAGTGAAGACATCAATCAAGATACTCCTTTAGGCTTCTTAGGTGAAGAAGCTCGAAGCTTTAATAGGAATGATGACATTAAGATTGATCAACTCAATTGTATAGAAGAAATTCAAACTTTGTTAAAAGGTGCAGAAGAATTCAAAGAAGATGTGCAAGAGTAGCTGAAATTACTTGATCAATAGATGGAACTTAGTAAGAATGTAGATAATAAACAGGTGAGAATGATCTAGACCCTACATTAGGGTTGGGTTGTCCTTTTGACTAATTCACTAACATAAATGATGATGAGGCTACTCCCCTTGGAGGTCAATCCCTTGTAGTTGAGGGCAATGCATTAAGTGAGGTCAAGTTGGGGTTAGGCCCTTGTTTGGGTAAGAAAACTAAATTTGATTGTGGTTTAATCCTAAAGAAGAAAGGTAGGAAATCCATAGTTGAACTCAGAAATATGGCAGGGGAAGCCTTTGAGCATGCAAAATTAACATCGATCATGAATGCAAGGAAGGGGAAGTTCCTTCCCACATAGCTATGTAGGTCCCAACATTGAATATTAGGGGCCTAAATGCCCCTAACAAGAAATGCATTTTAAAGCATTGTATTTTTACTTCAAAAATAGATATAGCCCTAATACAAGAAATGAAACTTAGTCAAATGAAAATTGAAATCTTCAGGAAGAAATTAGGTCTTCTTGAATTGGATGCAATACCTGCATTGGGATCCTCTAGGGGCCTAGGAGTTATATGGGATCCTAGGTGGATCATAGTCAATTCAGTAGCTAGTAATAAGAATTGGATGGCTATTGATGTCATACTTTTGAGATACAACTTAAGATTTATTCTTTTTAATGTATACAGTCTTATTTTGACACATGAGAAAGCACTATTGTGGAATGAAATCGGATTGGTGCTAACTTTTCATATGGAGTGGAATTGCTTCTTAGGAGGAGATTGTAAGGCTATCTCTGATCTCTCTGAAAAAAAATGTGGTATAAGAAGAGAACACCAAATTTTAGTAGATTTTAGAGATTGGATCAATAATCACAATATGGTAGACATAAAAATAGATAATGGCATCTTTACTTGGAATAATAGAAGGTAGCGTTTTAGTAACATAGCAGAAAGATTAAATAGGTTTCTATTCAAAGGTGATATTTTATCCTTTAATTATGTCTTTAAGGCCTCAATTCTACCCATCTCAGGTTTTGATCATTTCCTAGTTCAATTAAGCATTGAGGAAAATGTTAAGCCTAAGAGGTGTCCTTTCAAATTTGGAAAAATGTGGATAAAGGATGAGTCTTTTATGGAAAACATTGGAACTTGGTGGAAACAAGTAGAAGTATTGGGATCGAATTTATACTGTTTTGTTACCAAAATTAAATATGTTAAGAGAAAACTTATTAATTGGAATAAGGACAAGTTTGGAGATATCTTTGCCATTAAAAGGGATATAAAAATAGCCTTAGAATAACTTAATGACAAAGTTATCAAGGAAGGCATGGATCATAATAGTTTTTTTCTTGAAAAATAACTTCTTTGTAGACAGGAAGGAATTTTGTCAAAGAAAGAATGTTATTGGAGAGAAAAGTCTAGGGTGACTTGGATTTCGGAGGGTGATCAAAATATGAAGGTTTTCCATGCTACCACAAAATGTAGGAACAAAATTAATAAATTAACCAATATTAGAAGTGAGGTTGGGATTTTATTAGATGGATTTTGAAATTATAGCATCAGAGGCGGTCTCCTTTTTTTAGAACTTACTAAGCAAGGAACTTATCTCGGATTTGATAGCTCATACCAGTCTAATCAACAACATTCCTAGAATGATTAATGATAATTAAAACTTACTTCTTAATTGAGAGTTTACCAAGTCAAAGATAAAAGAGGCCCTATTCCAATTCCACCCTGATAAGGTGCTTGGTCTAGATGGTTTTGAGGCTTGTTTCTTCCAAAAATGTTGGCATATTATAGGTGATGAATTAGTGGAAGCTTTGGAAGGTGCAAGGTGGGTTGGCAGATTTCTTAAAGAGATAAATCACACTTTCTTAGCCCTTATCCCCCAAAAGGAGACAATGGATAGTATGAGCGATTTTAGACCTATTTCACTACGTAACACTATTTATAAAATCTTTTCAAAAGTTATAGCCAATTGACTAAAAATGGTACTTTCAAGCATCATCTCCGAAGAATAAATAGGGTTTGTGCTAGGTGGATCTGTTTTTGATGGAGTTATCATTGCATAGGAGGAAATGCACTGTATTCAAATTAATCATCAAGTGAGTATGTTTATCAAATTAGACATTAAGAAAGCATACGATATGGTAAATTGGAGGTTTCTTTGCAAATGCGTAGAAGCTTTTGGGTTTAGCAAAGACTGGATCAACTTAATCTTTGAGTGAATCTCAACTCCCAAGATCTCAATCCTAGTCAATGGATAGCCAGAAGGATTCTTTAATATGTTAGGAGGTTTGAGACAAGGAGACCCATTATCACCTTTCCTTTACATCATAATAGCTGAAGCTTTAGGTAGGACCATTCAGAAATCTCAAGAGGTGAGCAATATAGATGGAATCAAAATTTCCAGTAGTATTCGTCCCATCACTCACCAACAATTTGCTGATGATACCATTCTCTTTGGGAAGAGAAGCTTGGTAGAAGCTAGAAACTTTAATATCATCCTAGATTGGTTTTATAGAGCATCAAGTCAAAAGGTAAACAAGGATAAGTCAAACCTATACTTTTCAATATGGAGGAGAAGCTATCCAAAGACATTGTCAGCATTTTAGGCTTCCAAATCGGTATGCTTCCTTGTAAATATATAGGTTTACCCGTAGATAAAGGACTTAGGTCATCCAATTTGTGGGGGCATATTCTGACCAAACTTGACCAAAAACTCCAAAGTTGGAAAGGTAAATGGTTGTTTGCAGTAGGTAGAGTAATAATGCTTTGTTTTGTTCTCTCTACTCTTCCTCAATATCAAATGACCTATTTTTTTTTTGCCAAAAGGTGTGAAAAAAAATCTAGACCAAAGACTTAGAACTTTGTTTTGGCAAGGATTAGTAGACAAGAAGAAATTCACACTTATAGCTTGGGAGAAACTCTGCAGACCCAAGGATCAGGGTGGAATAGGACTAAGAGATCAAGAGCTACAAAATAAGGCTCTTGGGGCTAACCTAGTTTAGAAATTTATCAGGAACCATTTAGAAGATGGGTGAAAGTTCTAGCTAGCAAATATTTAGACTCTTCTGACCCCACTAGCATCTTTAGAATAAGCAACCCCCCACATGGTTCTAGAATATGGAATTTTTTGCTTAACTGTAGGGATGTTCTCACTCATGATCTATCCTAAAATATAAGGTCTGGGAACAAGGCACTATTTTGGGAAGATTTGTGGGGGGTCATCCACTGATTCATGCAATCCTTAATGATCAAATTCTAAAAAATAGGTTGGTAGATAGAATTGGTAATATTGTGGTTGATTATATTGTCAGTTATCTAGTCGACCCAACCTTGGGATGGAGATGGAAATCTTCTGAGGACTTGGGGTTTATCTCCCGAGGAGGGTAAAAAACTTGTAGAGATTCTAGAATAAACAAAGTTAACAATCTCAAATAAAGATGATTGTCTTGTATGGTCCAAATCTCCTATTGGAGAATACAAAGTTAATGAGGGGTATAATTCCCTCTATAATAAGCTTTACCCCTCTAAAACATAACTACCAATTATTCTTTGTTGGGACAAACAGTGTCTCCCAAAAGCAAGTCTTTTTTTATGGACAACAGTACAAAAGAGGATATTGACATCAGACTAGTTTAAGAAACTAGGTTATACAAGGCCTAGTAGATGTCCCTTGTGTCTGAGCAATGTAGAATCTATGGATCATCTACTCCTTAAATGCAATTATTCTAATATATGTTGGAGGCAGTTAATTAATAAATTAAACCGGGCTACTTCCCTCCCCAACCATTTGTTGGACCTTTTGCTATGATGGCTATCCCATCTAAAATCTGTTCTTTATGGATTGCTCTGGATTATTTCCCCATCGATCCTCTTATGGGAATTATGGAAGGAAAGGAATAGAAGGATCTTTAAAGACAAGGACTTCCCCCAAGATTGACTATGGAATAAAATAGAAGCAACTATCATAGAAGTAGCTAACAATAGGTTACAAAATGATCACTTCAATAACCTTCCTTTTACAACAAGAGACGAACAACTTAGAAAATATTTTAATGGACTTAAAATTCCTCTCTTCTATGGCCTTGGGGGAGCTAGATCCTCATCTTTAAGGAAATAATGTAAATGGTCCAAGCCATGTAAAGGTTGGTTTAAATTAAATTTTGGCAGTGCCACTAGAGGCAATCCTGGCATTGCAGGAATAGGTGGAGTGATCCACCTCAGATGGATCAATAGTGGCATAGTTTTCCAAACCCATTGGCTTGGCTACAAACAATGAAGCAGAACTAGAATCTTTTATCTCAGGCCTCCTCTTATGCAAGGATCTGAACATTAGAAGATTGGAGATAGAAGGAGATTCAGTTATCACCATTAATTAAATTAGGTCAGGCAAAACTCCAAATTGGAAATTAAATAGTCTAGTATCTAGAGCCACAAAGTTTCTCAAATACTTCAAAAACACTAGAATCAATCATATTTATAGGGAGGGAAATATGGTTGTGGACTCCTTAGCAAACCAAGGTGTTGATGGTGTTTGGGAAGAAAAAATAGGGATTGGTTAATTTGTCCCTTCACCTTAAACATATATACATATATATATATTGGATTGATATTTTGTATGTGGTTAGCTTCTGCTTTGCCTGATCTTTTTATATATATATATATATATATATATATATATATATATATATATATATATATATATATATATATATATATATATATATATATATCTTGTCTTTTTTTATTTTTTGTTGTTTCTCCCTTATATCTTTGTTCTATTTTTTTCCTAGCTATTATTATTTACCTTTTTGTTTATATATATTTTCTTCATCTACTTTGTCTTGTCTTTTCTTTCTTGCTTCCTTTTTTATAGGCTTATATATATAATATATATATGTTAATGTGTATATATATATATTTAGGTTTATATATATGCATGTATGTGTATATACATACACACACACACACATATATACATATATACATATATATATATACATATATACATATATGTATACATATATGTATACATATATACATATATGTATACATATATGTATACATATATATATACATATATATATATATACATATACATATATGTATACATATATATATGTATACATATATATATACATATATACATATACATATATATATATGTATACATATATATATATATATATATTTATATGTATATATTTTTATATGTATATATATTTATATGTATATATATGTGGGTGTTTATATATATTCATTCACTCATATATATATATATATTTTATTTTGTTAGGTTTTGGTGTTTGTTTATTTATATTTTTCATCCCTTGTTCTTTGTTTAGAGTTTCTTAATTTTCTACACCAGTTTCCTTTGGTCCTTTTTTACTCTAGTGTCATTCAAAGGGGCATTTATTAGGCCTTCTTCCTGTCTTGCATGCTAGTTGTTTTAGCATGTTATGAGTACGTTGAGATTCAAATATAGCCGCAAGTAGTAATTGCTTTGATCTTGGAGATCGCTTCCCAACAATATCCTTGCATCCTGACCCTTCATTTTTTCTTTTCATTAACACTCCCGAGCAATCTAGTAGGTCTTTTCAAGGTAGTAGTACTATCATTTACAGTGGAATTATGTGCACAATATCTAAGGTATTAGCTTCCCATCACCTTCCTTATGAAGTAGTCAGTTTCTTTAGTGTAAATTGGTCATCTATTATTTTGTGTGCGAGTTGTGAATAAGATAACTGGTCGTGCCCACAAAAGGATATGAAAATCATAGTAAAACCTTTCTTGGGAATTGGGCATTCCAACAGGTGACCAATATCTTTCTTTGTAGACGTCCATTTACTTGTCAAACCAGGGGACATATACTTTAAATGGCACAACAAAATATATGCACTAGGAACTCATTTTGGTCAAATCTTAGCAGAAATACATACTAGAAAGAAATTCTACTTACGCTATAGGAAGGTAATGCAAAGCTCTTTAACTCAACTATGATTTGGTTAAAATAGAAACCATGATAACTACAACTGAAACACAAACTATGAACTGGCCTTATGCTGCAGGAACAGGCACAGTGATGGATTCCTTGTGCTGCGGGAGCAATGTAAAGCTGAGTTTGTATAAAAACTTTAAAGATGAAAGCAAACTGAAGCTTAACAGGAAAGAACAACTAACTAACTAGCTACAAATACCTACTAAGTGGGCCCCCTTAGCAAGCATCTCCTGATTACACAGATGCTAAACTCAGAACTTCATTGAACTTTATTCATAAAAACAGAATGATATACATTGTTTTGTTGATATGGAAACTAACAACAAACTCTGTCTCTGGTTAAACAGATTCTGTCTTTCATTATCATATTGATTCTTACATGATATCTACTACTTTGATTCTATCTTATTCTAACTCTCTTCTCCCTTCTTCTCGCGCAAGAGGAGAACTTTATTTAAAAACAGGAGAGCAACTAACTAACTAACTAACCCCATCAAAGAAAGATGTGGAAGTAAAATATATCCCCGAATCAAGGAACAAACTTCATAAATGAATTTATGTGTTCAACCCGATCTAGAGAGAATCTAGCACTCCACTCTTTCCAGATTGACTGTCATTAAACTTCTTTCCCATGGTTTCGGTCAAAGAGTCTTTGCCGGAGCTCCCTCGAAGTCATTCAGGAAATGGACTTTACTACAAGGCTGAGATCGGCTGCGCTTGACTCGATCGTTCTTCAACAACCTGCGAAACAAAAGGTAACAGGCAACAGGAAAAGGTGTATGGCACATACACGATATCTATTCATTAATCACACATTTTAAATCTACTTCATCATTCAAACACTGTATACGATATACCAGTCATTTTTGGGAGTCAACAGGGCAATAAATGCAATCAAGTCAACACAATGAGCTATAGGAATATAAAAGTATCTTGCTACAAGATATCCCAAAAAGGTTTCAACAAAGTCTGAACATCCATAAAATAACAAAAGTAAGAAATTTAAAAGTTTATCATAACATCCAAATTATGAGCATATTTTAAGCTCATCACTGCCCCCTACTTAGTCCAATGCTGGTCCTCCAGCATTAACTTTCCTGGTGGTTTCTCTGAAGTCGATGGTTGCTGCATGACTCTAAAATAGATTTTTAAACTTGTAATAAAATCCTCTGAAATCCTGACATTTTTCATACCTTTGGTCTTCTAATTCATTGTTAAGATTTGTAGCCTGGTGAGGATAAAGTGGCCACATTAGCACAGGGGGTCTGAATGTCAGTGGCAACCACAGTTCAAATCTTGTTTGAAGTGCTAATTGAATATATCTGCTGATTCGTTTGAGAGCTGCCATGAAATTTAGGGGACCATGTGGTTCTGACTTTCTTAACTCAACAGTTAATCTCTCCCATCTTTTCTCACTTCTGGTGTATGCTAATTTCCAAAATAAATATTGTTGTACCTAGAATTCATCATATACTTGTTTTCTGATATCAAATATTTTCTCTCTTGCTAAAACATTATTAATACCATATGCCAGAGCAAACCAATCTTTCAACATTGCATGGGGGTTTGAACTTTGAGAACATAATGGAACAGGCTCTGTTTTCTCAGCTTCCTCATATGTTTCCCACTACCTGCCATAATTCACCTCATTTGCTACCCATGACATAAATACTCTCAAATAAATATCACCAATATATAGAAGAGGATTCCATTCTATTTCAAATGGTATTAAAAAGCCATGCAAATAGAATTCACAGAGAGAATTCATTAACCAGTTAGGGGCTGCCTGGTATGCTTCATAGAATTCTTTGGCAGTATGAATTATAGGAACTTGGTTTCTGAAAATTCTCATCAATTGGAACTATAAAAACTGTTCTTTAAGGCACAAAGCATAAACTTTGGGTGGTGGTCTACATTCTATAATCTGACCAGTTACTTTTAACATTTCATCCATTTTTGCTTTCAACTCAGCAATTTCCTACTTCTGACTTTCAATTTTCTTTTTCAATTTCTTCTTTTCTATTTTCCATAGACTTTGTTGCATGTTAGTCTCGGCTATGTATCGAAAAGTCAGGGTTTGCAATGTAACTGTTTCCCAATTAGCTTTAACATATTCTAGAAACTCAATTAAAAATGTTTTTTTATACACAACAATGGCTTTACAAATTGCAGGGTAAAATAAAACTTCACTAGGCACATTCACTTGTTCAGTCTGTTCTTTCTCTTGCTGCAAGATAAATTCTTCTTGTTGCTACAGTGGAGAAGTCTGTGCTTCGTCCGAAAATTGCATAGCAGCAGTAGCCAAATCATCAAGATTTGGTAACCCTTGCTCATTATGCCCTGTTTCTTTTGTCTCAACTTGTTCCTCTTCAGGAACGAATGAACTCTGGGTAGCATTCTCAGACACATTCTGAGAAACATTAAATTTGGACTCAACAGACCCTTCTGAAATTACAATCACCTCTAGTTGCGGTGAAGCAGGGGAGGTCTTTGATTGTTTCCTTGCGGAAACCCTTCTTGGCACTGATGCGGCTACAGGAGGTGTTCCAGTAGCTTTCCTCTTCCTTGTTTATTCAGAGGGCTTTTTCCTACCAGAGGATGACGGTGAACTAGTAATAGCAACAGGTGTTGCTATAGGAGAAACAGCTGCAGAGGAAGGTGTTGTAGGTGAAGGGCATTGCCTTTTCTGAGAATGAGGGTCAGATTTTGGGGACCCTTCTGCCTTTGTTTTTCCCTTCTCTCTCCTAGTGGCAGACCTAGTTTGTACCCTAGCAGAGGATTCAGGTGTGAAAGTTGCAGGACCAGGTGCTACAGGAGTAGATGACCCTTGCCCTGTTTTACTGGTAGATGCAATTTCTTTCTTCTTTTTTTGAGGTCATGGTGTAAGTACCCTAGGGGGTTGTGGAATTTGCAAACTCTTTTGGGTAACAAATTATTGCTAGGAGAGAGGTGAGACATCCCTCAAAGAGCGCTCAATCAGTAATTTAATAAGGCCATGATGAGCGACAGAATTATCTTTCCCCTATTGAGTTCCGTGGGCACTTTGTTCTAAAAATTTTAACAAGAAATTCAAAACATTTATAACTAACCCATGCCTCATATGGCTCAATAATTTAAAATGATGAGAATGCAGATAGAAAAAATGGCCTTCACAGGTCAAATACCTGATTATGTAAGTAGCATACTCTGAATAAGGAGGAGGCAACGATACGCATTTGCATCCCTGCTTGGAGACTTCTAGAGGTCCCTTAGTAGGCATTGAAAACTCAGCCCTTGCAACTGCAGTGTCTGAAGAAAAGTTTTCTCCAATGGCTGGAAGCCCAGTTACTTCAGCAATTCTATTTTTGGTTGCAACAACCGTTAGACCCCATACGGTGGCTTCCCCTTCAGAAAGGGTTCTGAAAAATTCTCCAGCAGCCTCCTCATCAAAATCATTTAAGCTCAAGAAATAATTTAACCATCCACAGAGGCTGAATGCGTGGACTATTTGTGGATTTTGCAATAACATTTCATGAGCTACAGGCTCATGTCACACCAACTGACCACCTATGTTTGTAGTTTTCCTTTAGCTGAACTCAATTCTTTGCTGAAGATTCAAATTCTCTGCTTCCCTTTCTGCTCTGGTTTTTCTTCTTTCATGCTGTCACATTTCTTTCTTTTTTCCAAAAATAAACTTTTTGAACAAGCAGTCTTAATCGTAATTATGCAATAAAGAAGGACATGCGATCATATTTGGAAAGTACCAGAAAAGTATTAAAGAAAGATTATTTTGCAGTTATGGCAGCGGCGAAAAGACAAGTTTTAAAAGATGAATTACCCCGCCCCCTACTTAAAGTATGACATGTGTCCTCACATGTCGTAAAGAACAGGTAGAGATGTGGGTAATAATGACCGGTACATGCATAGCAGTAAATGAATAGAATAAAATAAATCAAATATGCGATAAGAAAAGATATGGCGTACCTTTGATAATTGCACATATGTGTGAAGAAAGATGACGACATCTGCGTGAATTGATAAGTGGGAAAGATATCTTAATTAAGGTTGATGCGGATAGATGACGTGGATGGGTGAGGTGGGCGGATGGAATGAATAGATGGAATGGATGGACGGAAGATAAAGAAGTGGAATGGGGGCGATAAATGAGAATGGAAAAAAAGGGGTTTCCTTTTTAAAAAGAAAACCTTTATTATGGGCATGCTTTTTTTTTTGAAAATTACGGTAATGCTGCAAGAGAAAGGCTAAAGCCTTCGGCTGCAGTAAGAGTAGCGGGAGGAACCTAAACGAACTGCTGCATGAATTCTTCCTTGGAGACTGGTTTGTGGTACAACTGGAGTCAGTGGCCATTCACTAGCAATTTGAAGCGGACTGGGTCTATTGTTACTAGCTGTATAGCTCCATTGTCGAACACATTTTCAACTTCATAGGGGCCAAGCCAGCATGTTGTGAGCTTACCTTGGTTTTCTTGATATCTGGAATCATATAACAGAGCCCAATCTCCAACAAAAAATTTCTTGGTTTTGATGTGCTGATCATGCCATTTCTTCCATTGCTATTGGATTGCTTTTGTATGCTGCAGGGCAGCTTTTCTCATTTCATCCAAAGCATTTAGCTGCAGGAGACAGTCCTTCTGTGCTTCAGATATGTCTATATTGAGTTCAAGAGTTGTCCTCAAAGTTTTGTGTTCAAATTCTATGGGTAACATGGTTGTTTTCCCATAAAGCAACTCAAAAGGTGTAAAACCAGTTGTTGTTTTCCATATAATTCTGTAAGCCCAAACTACTTCAGGAAGTCTATTACTCCAATCTTTTCTATGGATCTGCACTATTTTTGTGAGGATTGCCTCAATTTCTTTGTTTGTTACCTCTGCCTGACCATTGGCTTGAGGGTGATAAGGGCTGGACTTCCTATGTTTGATTTTATAGTCATTCATTAGTGCAGTGATCAGATTCGATGTAAACTAAGCTCCTTGATCAGTTACAAGCTCTCTAGGAGCTCCAAATCTTGTGAAAATTTATTCATATAGAAACTCAGCAACTTTGTTATCTTGGGCATGAGTCATAGCTGTTACCTCGACCCATTTTGTTACATAGTCCGTGCAAACTAGAATGTATGACTTTCCATTTGATGGTGGATCAATTGGCCCTACAAAATCCATCCCCCATTTATCAAAAGGGGTGACTATTATCTATGGATATAGTGGCATTTCATCGGATTTAGTTGGTTTTCCCATATGCTGACATCTGTCACATTTTCTTGTATAGGCCACAACATCCTTATGTAATGTTGGCCAGTAGTACCTTGTTGTAAGAACTTTCATTGATGTTCTTTTTGCTGCAAAATGTCCTCCACATGGTTCATCATGGCAAGCATGTAATATGTCGTAAGTTTCATCTTCTCTTACACATCTTCGCATTACTTGATCAGGTCCTGTATAAAACAAACTATTTGCAATCCATGAAAAGTTAAAACTTTTCTCTATTAACAATTTCTTTTCTTTTGGAGAAAAGTGGTCTAGTATTCTGTTTGCTGCTAGATAATTGGCAATGTCTGCATACCAGGGTATATGTGCAGTGATGGAAAATAAGTGTTCATCTAGGAACCTATCATCAATGATCTCATGTTCAACAGGTGCAGCTGATTGAAGTCTTGATAAAAAGTCAGCTACAACATTATCTCTCCCTGGTTTGTCAATTATGGTAATGTCAAACTCTTGTAACAACAGGAGCCAATGTGCCAACCTACCAGAGATGGTAGGTTTGTTCATCAGATACTTGATTTTTGCATGGTCAGTATGGATGAATATCTGATAGCCTGTGACATAATGCCTAAATTTATTCAAAGCATACACTACTGCAAGCATCTCCTTTTCTATGACAGTATAGTTGAGCTCAGGACCTTGAAGGTTCTTGCTGATAAAGTAAATAGCATTTTCAACTAAATTTTCTTTTTGATTTAGAACTGCTCCTATGCCAAAGTCAGAAGCATCAGCATATATGTGAAAAGGCAAATTCTATTTTGGACCTTGAAGAATAGGGGCTTTAGTAAGCAAGTCCTTTAGTTGTAGGAAGGATTTTTTACAGGCCTCTGTCCACTCAAATTGGGAATCCTTTGTTAACAAAGCATAAAGTGGACTGGCAATTTTACTGAAGTCTTTTATAAACCTTCTATAATACCCTGCATGACCAAGAAAACTTTTGACATTTTTCTGTTTTGCAGGAGTTTGTAAATTCTGAATTACTTCAATTTTAGCAGGGTCGACCTGAATTCCATTCTTTGAAACATGATGACCTAGAACAATACCTTCTTCCATCATTAGAAAACACTTCTTACTGTTTAGAGACAAATTTTGCTCTTTACACCTTTTCAATACTTTTTCTAAATTTACCAGTGCTTCTTCAAATGTGACTCCATAGGCAGTGAAATCATCCATGTAAATCTCCATACATTCATGAGATATATCAGCAAAGATACTAATTACTGCTCTCTGAAATGTTGCTGGCACATTGCATAGGCCAAAAGGCAAGACCGAATAAGCAAATGTTCCCCATGGATAGGTAAAAGTGATCTTATCTTGATCTTCAAGGGCAATTTTTATCTAATTGTGCCCACTGTAACCATCCAAAAAGGAAAAATATCTTTTGCTAGACAGTGAGTCTAGTACTTGATCTACAAAAGGTAGTGGAAAGTGATCTTTTTTAGTAGCATTGTTCAATTCTCTGTAATCTACACATACTCTCCATTTTCCACCTTTCTCGGGAACAATGACTAATGGAGAAACCCATTGACTATCAGAGATTGGATAAATAAAACCAACATCAAGCAATTTTTGAAGCTCACTTTTAACTATTTCTCTAAGTGTTGGATTTACTCTTCTTTGAGGTTGTCTAATTGGTGAACAATCTTCTTTGATATATATCCTATGAGTACAAACTCGAGGATCTATTCCTTGCATGTCCCCATATTCCCATGCAAAAGCTTTATGTTGTTCTTGTAGCATTTTTAATGGGTCAACCTGTTGAGACTGTGACAACTTGTTATTGATATTCAAACAATAACCTTGAGACAATTCTATCCACTCCATGAGATTACTCATAGAGTCTATAGGTAATGTTTGTACCTCTTATGGAAGCAAATTATGAAAAATCACTAGAAGTTTAGGCAGTGAACTTTCAGAATCTGGTTGCTGCAGGAAACATTGTAAATGAATACCATTTGGATCAGATGAACTACCCGTATCAGAGTTGTAATGTAGAATTTGAAACAGCAAGACATCTTCACTCTGAAGTTGTGAGAATGGGTCATTTTGAATCATCATTAATTGAGCCAAAGAATTGGCTTCTTCAATTTCCTCCCCCATGCCAAACAGGTTGGGACAAATCTGGCTGAGGTCTAGCAGCGGATACAGAGCCAATTTCTTTGTGGACTACCCATCAAAAATGGTCATATCTCTAGAACGACATCCTATAAAAGTATCAACAGTTGCTAACCATGGTCTACCAAGAATAACTGGATACCCTCATAAAGTTGCCTTAACTGATAATATTGTGAAATCAACAGGATACTCCCAAGATTCATGAATGACAATTACATCTTCTACTATCCCATCAGGTTTAACTGTGGAGCTGTCTGCAAACTACAGAACTATGGGTGTAGACCTAATGTTTGAAATGTTTAGGGAGTCCATAGTATGCTTTGTCATGACATTAATGGCAGCACCTAAATCAATCAAAACATTTTTCACAACTTGGCCATTTACATTTATCTGCACTACAGGACTTCCAGGGTCAATATACTTTGGAATAACTACATTTTCCAACATTATATCAGCCAATTTCCCTAATACATGAATTGTTTGAGGATCCTTTTTCTTTCGTCCAGGCTTCTTCAAACAAGCTTCTTTAATAGCTTTTCCAAAAATAGGAATATCTTTAATAGCTTGAAATAAAAGAATTTGAATCTGCACATTCTTGAGCTGATCTATAATGTCAAAAGTGGGTTCTTCCATGGGTTTATATGCAGTACTTTGCAACCTCTAAGGAAAAGGTGGGTTGTCTTGATTTTGCAGAATAGGCTCTTTAGGAATTGTACCAGTTATGGGCATGTGCTCAGTAGGAACAACAGGTGCAGTAGATTCTTCATGGAGAGAATCTGATATTTTAGTAATCAGAGGCAGTTTTGGAGCAGGTAAAGTAGTTCCAGACCTCAAATGGATGTCATTAACATTTAAGGCATAAGCTTGATATTGGTTGGCTTCAGCAAGATACGCAGGCTGCTGAGGCTGCTACTATTATTTATTATTGGGATTGGGCAACGGCTGGGTAGGCATAGGTGTTTGTTTTGGAGGTCTAGGATTTGTGGCAGTTACTACAGGAGGCGGCATAAGGGCTTGTGGTTGTGGCTGTGGAAGCTGCAGGAATCCAGAGGACTGGTTTTGCCATTGTTGAGGGTCTCGCCATTGAGAATTTTGCTGCCAATTTCCTGAAGGTGGGGTCCATTACCCTTGTGGCTGCTGCCATCCTCCTTGAGGGGATTGCCATTGCTGGTTCTGATAATTAGGCCAATTTGGTTGAGGTGGATTCCAGGGCGGTGGTGGTCCATATGCATGTTGCCATTGGTTATTATATCCAAAATAGGAATTACCAAAAGTTAAAGAACACTTGATCATCATCTCCTTCTACTGGCTTGAAGTCAGTAGGCAGTTGTTTGGCTTCCAAATTAGCCACCATCTTGCATTTGCAGTCACACTTCTTTTATCTGCAGTATGGACAGAACTCGGCCAAAACTGCGTCAGCCTCCTCATGTTTCTTTCGAGCTTGCATAGTGTCCAGTTGCGTAGCCATATTATTAATGATGTCCTGCTTGAAGTCAGATAGAAAATTTGTTATCTCCATTCTGGAAACTCCACCAGAAGAAGACTTCCCTATTGTAGCATGATGACCTCGACCTTTCTTAACTATTGTTCAAGAGTAGTTAAGACATATTTTCTTTATATCATCCCAAGGCACCTGGGTTATATCACCTCCTCCCATCAGGTCCAGGGCATCTATACAAGCATCACTGATTCCCTTTAGAAATAGTAGTTTCTGAGAGTCCTCGTTGAGAGTATGGTTTGAGTTCCTTTGTAGTGAAAACAAGAATCTGGAAATATAATCTTCCATACTTTCATCGTCCTTCTGCTAAATTCGGAATATGTCATCACTTTTACTTGCGCTTTTACAATATTCCTTATACTTTTCAAGGAATTTCATCTACATGACCTCCCAACTATTGATGACACCTTTTCCCAAACTCATGAAGGATCTAAGAGCTCCTTCCTTCAAGGTGGAAGGAAATAACTTCAGTTTATGAGCATCTGTGTTGTAGTCATAACTGCGACAGAGGACATCAAATTCAAACAGAAAGGTTTCTGGGTCCTCTGTGACCAGGCCATAAAACTTTGGAAGCAAAGAAGAGGGAATGTTTTTAAGATTGTCAGTATCTCCCTGGGGAACAATGGGAAACTCAAATGCAGGAGGTGGATTATTAGGTGGATTATTTGCCATGTTTGGTTGCTGGAATAACAGAGCGAATGGATTTTTCTCAGGTTCATTGTCAACTGGGTCAAATGGTAGTTCAATAAATAGATTTTCAGGGAGGAACCTTCCCAGGACGTCTCTTCTTCTTCTATGCATGCAATATGATGAATAGTGGCTTGAAGGATATAGAAAATTTTACTAACAAGCTAAACTAATGCTAAAAATGACTTCGAATAAACTTCTAGCTAAACGCCATCCCCGACAACGACACCAAAAATGGTCGCGCCCACAAAAAGATATGAAAATCACAGTAAAACTTTTCTTGGAAATTGGGCATTCCAACAGGTGACCAATATCTTTCTCTGTAGATGTTCATTTATTTGTCAAACCAAGGGACGTATACTTTAAATGGCGCAGCAAAATATATGCAATAGGAACTCATTTTGGTCAAATCTTAGCAGAAATACATACTAGAAAGAAATTCTACCTACGCTACAGGAAGGTAATACAAAGCTCTTTAACTCAACTATGATTTGATTAAAACGGAAACCATGATAACTACAACTGAAACACAAACTATGAACTGGCCTTATGCTGCAGGAACAGGCACAGTGATGGATTCCTTGTGTTGCAGGAGCAATGTAAAGCTGAATTTGTATAAAAACTTTAAAGATGAAAGCAAACTGAATCTTAATAGGAAAAAACAACTATCTAACTAGCTACAGATACCTACTAAGTGGGCCCCCTTAGCAAGCATCTCCTGATTACACAGATGCTAAACTCAGAACTTCATTGAACTTTATTCATAAAAATAGAATGATATACATTATTTTGTTGATATGGAAACTAACAACAAACTCTGTCTCTGGTTAAACAGATTCTGTCTTTCATTATCATATTGATTCTTACATGATATCTACTACTCTAATTCAATCTTATTCTAACTCTCTTCTCCCTTCTTCTCGCATAGGAGGAGAACTTTATTTAAAAATAGGAGAGCAAATAACTAACTAACTAACCCCATCAAAGAAAGACGTGGAAGTAAAATATATCCCAGAATCAAAGAACAAACTTCATAAATGAATTTATGCATTCAACTCGATCTAGAGAGAATCTAGCGCTCCACTCTTTCCAGATTGACTGTCATTAAAATTCTTTCCCATAGTTTCAGTCAAAGAGTCTTCACCGGAGCTCCCTCAAAGTCGTGCAGGAAATGGACTTTACTGCAAGGCTAAGATCGGCTGCGCTTGGCTCAATCATTCTTCAACAACCTGCGAAACAAAAGGTAACAAGCAACAGAAAAAGGTGTATGGCACATACACGATATCTATTCATTAATCACACATTTTAAATCTACTTCATCATTCAAACACTGTATACGATATACTAGTCATTTTAGGGAGTCAACAGGGCAATAAATGCAATCAAGTCAACACAATGAGCTACAGGAATATAAAAGTATCTTGCTACAGGATATCCTAAAAAGGTTTCAACAAAGTCTGAACATCCATGAAATAACAAAAGTAAAGGCATTTAAAAGTTTATCATAACATCCAAATTATGAGCATATTTTAAGTTCATCAATAACCCTTATTGAGGCTAATAGGGCTTAAGAGACAAATGGCATTTACAGGGGAAATCAAAGAGGATAGATTGAGAGGTATTCTCATCTTTCCTCATGACCTGGTTATTCAGGTGGTAAAGAAAACTTCAGGGGAAGCATATATTAAAAATAAAGACCGAACTAGGGCCAATTCTAATATAGCTGTGATGTCCCTTGCGGTGGCTATGCACTTTGAGAAAGATAGGGAGGTTGTTATGAAATTATGTCGAAGTGTTTTCAAGAAAGACTTATTGGGTGAATTGGATAGGGTTGTCATTAATGTGGCTGATGATTTAACTATTCCTAAGCCTAAGCACTATGACAGGCTCATGTGGAAGAACAAACCTGTGCCCAGATATCCATTTTTGGAAATTGAGGATGAGGTTGAGTTTGTGGCCTATAATTAGATAAGGCAGCATAATTTCTATTTTCTTATGTGGCTCTTGCATATTAAAAAACCGACTTGTAAGAGATGGTTAGTGAATTATTTGGATGTGGAAGGCATTGAAGCAGTTTTTGATGATGTAGAGCTCCCCCTGTTTCTACTCCTAGCCCAGGAAAATCCTTTGGTAATCCAAAACCATTGGTAAGCAAGGCTCGAATGAAAAGGAACTTGGCTACTATTGAAGCCTAGGCCTTGCTTTCTATCTTCTGGGTAGATTTTGACTCTCTTTCGATACTCTTAAACTTTAACATCTCTTTTGGCTCTACTAGGGCTTCTCTAATACCAAATGCCAGGATCTGCTTTTATGCTCTATTCATGGCAATTTAGACATTTGGGTTTGTTTATGATAAATTATCTCTTATGCTTATCTATTTTGGTTAGTTTGTCTTTACTCTCACTATTTCCATTCCTCCATCTCGAGTTTAATTGCAAGCTTTTCTCTGAATTGGATGTATACTCATAGTTATGCATATATGTATATTGATGTATATACTAATACAAATGGTCTGATGTTTTGGATTTGGCCCATTTCATGGCTCTTTTACTCACTCTTTAAGCAGACGTTTGTGTGAATATATAATTTCATGTATATATATCCATAATCATGTTTCATTCATTTATTTGGCACTTGTTGTGGCTCATGCCTCCAAGGTTGTGTATCTTCTCTTCATCCTTGTCTATGCTCTGATTTTTCCTTTCCTTTTTTTCTCAGTTTTGGTTTTATCCTTTTCATATATATATATATCCAGATATTATTTTTTATTTGTGGTCCTGCTTCTGGTATCCCTTGGTAGCTAGGTGCAGGTTAGGTTTTTGATTTCAATTTCAGTTTTACTTTGGTTGGGACTCTTAAAATAGTTTACGGTTGTCATGGCCCTAGACTGGGTTATGTTTAGTTTTAGCAGATCCTATAAGTTTAATCTTTCTGTGCTCACTTTACCTTGATTTACTCTGCTATATGTGGGTAAGAATTAGCCGGATTGACTCGAAAGTAATTTGATCTTTTATGATTCATCTTTGGTGCATTCTCACAATGAAATTAATGGTAATTGTCTATACTTAGATAAATCAGGGGAATTTTTCAAGTATGGTTATAGTTTTTTACTTTCTATTTGAGACTTGTCAAACAATATGCTAGAAGAGTGTGTAGTTTTGGTGATTTGGTTTTGCACGATTCAGGTGGAGGTACCAACATGTTGTATTCAGAAATGCCCTATACCACCACTATCAGAATATGGCATTATTGCAGCCAAACTTCTTCCTTGGAATTTGTATGATAGTTGTGATAGGGACCATTAAAATGTATTGGTCTAAAATGGCAATTGGCCACTTATTGTTTTTCAGATTATTTCCAAGAAATTTCTTTCCTTGGGTGAGAGCAGAGGTTTTGTTAGCCCGATCCTTTCCTACCGGTGCCCACACTGAATCAGGCTGTAAAATTTATGTAATTTCATTAATTTAATAAAATTATTCGGCCATAGGCCCATTATCTATCAAAAATAAATAAATAATACAATTTTAAATTACATTATATTTAATATATTATAGATTATTTTCCCAATATAATTGACATTAAAATTGATAGAAAATAAATTAAGAATATATTTATTATTTTACTAATGCACCTATATTTATTTTCTAAATTTTTTTAACTAATAATATAGATCATATTTTATGATCTGTTATTTAAATTATTTAGCATTGATCATGTAAGTATAACCACCTTGTTTTTTAGAAGAGGAGATACCTCTTTAGTAAGAATTTTTTCAATGATGTTTTTCTTTGGTGTGTCATTAGTAAAATCTATGCAACATACATAGGGAATATAGAAAGAGAGACCAAGCACAAAGAAGAAAGACGAGAGATTCAAAAACTTGAATTTGAATGTTTATTATTAAAAATATTTTTTTTTACTGTTCTATTGTATGCATTTTTTTAAATATTTCCTCAATCATAAATCATTAATTTACTTCAAAATATGAAACATAAATCAATATAATTAAACATATTTTATATCTTATATAGTATAAATTAATTTTAAATATATATTGTATAATTAATTCAATACAAAAAATAATAAAGATAAGTATCACAAATATTTAATTATATAAAATAAAAAAATAATTGAATATATATTATATATAACTATACAAATCTACAATGTTATTTTATATAATCAATATATTTAAAATTTTAGATTATATCGAAACATAATATATTATAATAAATAATCATATTATATTTTTATAATATAATATATTTATAACTAAATAGTAAATAAATTAAATAATAAATATTAGATATATATGTCTCTCCCCTCTGTATCTATCTCAATTTCTTTATTGCTCTAATTCTATTTCATCGCTATCTCTCACACTACCCTACCAATTAATCTCATGTGCTAAATAAATGTGTGCAAAAAGTAGACCAATATTTTCCTAATTGAACTTTTGGCGTACCCATTGCACACCAAGGTGCAATTGCTAGTTTTTATTATGTACACATATGGGGCAAATAACTTCATAGCATGAATATGTTGAATATAGAGTTTGACTCCTTGGAACATAATAACGCATGGGATTTAGTCCAACTTCTGAAGGGAGGGGAAATTTTTTCATTGCAAGTAGATCTATTGAACAAAATTTATAGAAAATGGGTCAATTGATAATCATAAAGCTTGCTTGATAGCAAAAGGATTCTCCTAGGTTCTTGGGATTGACTACTATGAGACTTTTGAACTAGTTGCTAGGATGAATTCCATTTGTCTTGTCCTTGCTATAGTTGTAGCCTAGATCATTGGGAACTTCATCGAATGGATGTGAAGAGTGCCTTTCTTTATTATGACCTTCAAGAGGAAATCTATATGGAGCAACCATAGGGGTTTGTTTCTAGGATCCCCCATTTGTGTGTTGCCTTTTAAAGTATCTCTATGGCCTCAAATAGGCTCCTCAAGATTGGTATGACAAGATGAACTCATTCCTTTTGATAGTTGGTCTCACTTAATGTCATTCTGATGTGAATGTATACATTTTGCAATAGGATGAAACTTTCAAATTTTTGGTTCTCTATGTTGATGACTTTTTGATCACAAGGAGTCACTCATGCACCATAAATGTAGTGAAAATACTCTACATGGTAGATAATTTCTGATGTCAGACTTGGGTCTATTGCATTACTTCTTAGGGATTGAGATTACTTAGTCATCTTTAGGTTTCTTCTTTAGACAATCAAAGTATGCACTTGATATTCTCTCTACATTTTGTATAGATGAATAGAAGCCTCTACTAACTCTATTTTTGTTATGGGTCAAGCTTGAGGATAAGTGCTCTTCACCCTTGGTCGATGACAATTTATATCGACAAGTTGTTGGGAGTCTCATCTACTTGGCACATACGAGACTTGACATTTCGTACATTGTGGTATGGTCTATAGATTCATGTATTAACCATATGAGTTGCATTGGAAAGAAGATAAGTAGATGCTCCACTACATTTAGGTGTGGATATTTACCTTGTGCATATACAGATTTATATTTGGTAGGTCATTCTTAAGATCACAAGTCTAGTTCAAGAAATTTCTTCTCACTTGCTTCTAGTCTAGTTTGTTGGTCGAGCAAGAAGCTATCTATAATTGTTATTTCATCAATAGAGGCTAAGTATTGAGGGGCTATTAATGCTACCACTAAGGCTATTTGACTTCAAAATATTCTTACTGAGTTTCGTATTCCAATAAAAAATCCTACAATCATCTTTTGTGATAATTAGAGTGCTATACAGATCTTAAGAAATCCAGTTCATCACTATAGGATGAAACACATTGAGATACATATGCACTACATTTGAGAGTGAATTCAGTAAGGCATCATTAATCTTATGTATTATTCTACATTAGAGAAGAGTATGAACAACTTCATCAATCCCTTCATTGAAAGCAAGTTCCTCCATTTGCAAGCTTTGTTTGGGTTGTGACAGTCATCTAGTTTAGGAGGGGCTTCATACTCATTCACTCTCTCTCTCTCTAGTTTAGAAGGGGAGATATTTTTTAATCTCTATTTGGGTGAGAGAGCTATTCATCTTATGGGGGTCCTTCTTCTCTTGTGGGGAATCTCTATATACATGGGTACCTAACATGGCCTCAATTATTGGGACCCATTTTTTCACCCACCAAACCTACACTTAAGAAGGGCTGTTAGTGTATGTTTTTTATGTTCCCTTGTGTTAGGGTGTATTTATTGTCTTACACATATTATTTAAGCTTTCCTAGGTTATTAGGAGTGGTTAATATGAGGACACATGATGAAATACTTTAGATAAATGTGTAACACCTACCTACTCATGGGTAGTTGAGTTACTCACCCTTTTTTAGCTTCTTGTGACACCTCTCATAACCACTATTTTATTAGTTTTTAAGTGGGTTATGGGGTATTTGGGTTTCTCGCCCTCTTTCAGCTTTATGTGCCACCTTTATAACTACCTTTTCCTTTTCATGTAAGGAGGTTATTTCACATGTTTTAGCACTTTCCAAGTAAATAAAACCTCCCATATTTTATAGGGATTTGAAGTTAATGAACCTCTTGGATGAATATTATATTGAAACATTGTGAAAATAGAGGTTAGAAAAAACAAATAGGAATTCATCCTAGTAAATGAGCTTTCAACCATAAGCAAAACATGAAAAAAATCCATTCAAAGCATTATCAAATAAGATTAAAAGAAGGGGTTATTTAGGAAATAAATAAAATGAAATTACTTCCCCATGATGCTACCTATGCCATGGCTCTTCCTTGTCCTCCTCCTCTCCAAGATCCTGCTACTCTGTGAAGTATGCCCTCAACTTGAGTGCTAGCACAAAAGATGTCAAATGGAGGATGGGAGATAGTTGATTATGTGAAGTGTTGAATGCTTGAAGATGTGAATGGAGTATTAATGTTAAATAGAAATTCCAACTAGTGTACCAGATAAAATATAATAAAAATCCTTCCTACAAAGCCTTCAAAATCTAAGCAAAGTAACAATGCATGGATAACTCTTGTGTGTGTCCTTCACAATGAAGAAATGAGGTCTGTTTATAGGGAAAATGGGCAAATGAAGGGTTGAGATTGAGTTGATTGACAAAGGGAGGATTGTTTGAGGAAGTGTTGATCCTCAATCCATGTGATATCCTTTAAGCTAATCACATGTTGACAAGTGTCAATAAGGGAAGGCTTGAGAGAAGAGGGGGACAAAGCGTTAAATGCTTGAAGGCTTGAAGGAAGCCATTAAAGGCTTAAGAGGACTCTAGAAGGAAGCCATTAAAGGCTTTAAGACTTTAAAGGAAGCCATTGAAGGCTTAAGAAGACTCTTGAAAGAAACCATTAAAGGTTTAAGAAAGCTCTAGAAGGAAGTCATTAAATGCTTGAAGACTTTGAGGGAAACCATTAAGGCTTAAGAAGACTCTAGAAAGAAGCTATTAAAGTCTTAAAGACTTTAAAGGAATCCATTAAAGGCTTAAATATTTTAAAGGAAGCCATTAAAGTCTTAAATACTTTAAAGGAAGCCATTAAAGGCTTGAAGACTCTAGAAGAAATCCATTAAAGGTTTAAAGACTTTAAAGGAAGCTATTGAAGGCTTGAAGGCTCTAGATTAAAGCCATTAAGGGCTTGAAGATTTTAAAGGAAGCCATTAAAGGTTTTAGTTGATGGGTTTTGGGTTAACATTTGGTTTAGGAATGTGCAAACCATTAAAGGGTGATATGGTTAATAATAGGGGTTTAGACATGATTAGAAGGAGGGTTAACCATGCAACTTTCATTTTCTAGAAAGTGCAAGTGGGTGAGGGATTTAGAAATTTAAATAAATATTTATTTATTTAAATGTGAGAGATGGGATTTAAATAAACATTAATTTATTTAAATAGTGAGAGGGGGTTTAAGTGAATTAAATCAAAAAAGTTGAATAATTTATTTAATTAATAGGAGAAGAGAGTTAGGATGAATTAATTAAATATTAATTTAATTAATAGAAGAATGTAGTTAAATAATCAAATAAATATTGAATATTCATTTAATTAAGTGGACAGATTGGGTGTCTACACCTATTATCTTTTTATATAATAAGCACTATACTCTCACCTTCACTAATTCAATCATAGGTTGGTGGAAGTATTGGGATTTTTTTCAAAATTCATTTTCTTTATCTTTATTTTTCTCTCATTTCACATTTCTCTTCATTCATTTGTTTTGATATTCAATAAACTATTGCTTGGAGGTGCATGTGATCTATGACCAACATTAGATCCTAGCTCCATTCTTGTTTCTCACAAAATCTAACAATATTTTGTTGACATTTTATTTGGCATTTTGGCTAGGTTTTGAAAAAGTTCTAAAATTATTTTTGTACATCTATATATACAATCCATAGAGCACAAACACATATAGACTATATACTTCCATGGCATCATATAGGGTGTATTCATATCCATGATTAGTAGTTTGTAAGTCAAAATATCATGTAGAGAATATTTTGTATATAATTTTTATGTTAACCCTTAGAGGTATAAATTTATAATTTTTTTTTTTTTTTTTTAAAATGACACAATTTTCTAGTATCTATGAGCCTAAGGTTTTTGTTATCCTATGCAACTTGGGCTGGGCTAAATGTTTTTGGAGGAGCTAGTGGTCTCATATGCCACCATCAAAGTGCCACTTTAGTGGCTTGAGATATTTTTCCACATGTATATTAGTGGAACTACCCAAATCCACTAGAAACATGGGGTGCTACCATTCATATCCATCATCATTGCCACATATTACAATTAGGAGTAAGGGAAAGAAACATTAAAGTAACCACAAACTCAAGTTTCTAAGCTAAAAACCCTACTCAACCAATGAAAAAATGAAAACAAATAAAAAAATTAAAGAAACTAATTCAAAAGGAAAAAAAAGCTACATCATTTCACATGATCTCCATTATCCTTCTCCACTATTTGAATTGATCTTAGAAATTAAGTGTACACATTCAAAAATTGAAAGATCAAGTGATGATTCAAAAATTGTTTGTAGATTGTGGTTGTAATTTATATAGAAGATTTTGATTTGGATCAATGGCTAATATTGATTTTGATTTTAGGAAATAGATGGATATGATCGTATGAGAGGGTAAGTTAAGTGGAGAGAGAGTTGAGAGAAATAGAAAAGTTAGAGTTAGAAGTGGAGAGGAGAAGGAGTTAAGTTAGAAAGTTTGAAGAGTTAAGTAAAGAGAGAAATTAACATGTTAGAGTGGGAGGTGTGATAAGTTAAGTGATAACTGGAGAGAAAGATTAGAAATTTAGTGAGTTAAGTGGTGTTGATAATAAATATATAAAAAGTTATTTATTTCACCCACATTTGTGGATAATTAAATAAATAAATAAAATATTTAATTATGAGGATTTGGAGTTTGAAAATTAAATGATTTAAAAAACTATTTAAAGATTAAATAATTTAAATAATTATTTAATCTTGGAGGAATTATTAGTTAGGATAGTTAAACAATGAATATTGTTTAATTAAAAGAGGGATCATATAATCTATATAATTATTTAACTATAGAAGAATAATTAGGTTGAGCGATTAATTAATCAAAGGTAATTGATCAAAGAGAGATTAGATGAACAATAATTATATAATTAAAAATTATTTAATCATGGGAAATTATAAGAAGAACATTAGTACTATTTAAATAATAAAATTATTTAATCATCTTAAAGAAAAGTATGTGAAAAGTGTTGTCAAAGACCTAGGATGATTTTCAGTGTCTACAATAACAAAGTGTATGCCCACTATTGTTTTATGAAGGTAGCTATTTTTTCCCTAAAAGTCATATATATTCATATAGGAGCAAGGGTTTGATTTCTTCTAAATGTTTGGAGGCTAGTTTCAAGCACTATGTTGTGGTGCATATTATTTTTTTAAAACTATTTTTAGAGATACATTTTACTACTAATTAAAATATAAATGTTCATTTTTTATCTCTAAGATCATTACTTTTTCCTTGTTTATCTAATTTTTATAATTGTTGTGGCATTGGAAATGTATTAAGGATCTCTTCAAATTTATCCATGTACTTTTTCTAGATCTAGCCCTGGTTATATTTTATTTAGTTTATGGATTTTTCACATTCTATTTGATTACTTTGAAATTATGACATTTGGACTAGTTCTATCTTTTTGCAAGACTTTGTTTTTAGTATTGATTTGGATTTTATAGGCTTTATTAATATATTATAACAACATGTACTATCAATTTTTGTGTCTTGTATTTCTATCATGACATATTAGATTCATTTGAGTTACTTTAGATGAAGGGGTTTCTTCTTTTCAAGGTTTGTGGTTTACTTTAGATGAACATAAACCTAATTTGAATACATAGTGTGAGAGTTTTTATTACAAGGATAAATATGATTATTTGATAGGGTTGCTTGCATTGTAATGCCCCGCCAGGAAACCCCGAAGGGATTAAGCTATAACACAAGAATAGAGTGCAATTTTTTTTTTTTAAAGTTGCAACACATAAGAAGCAACAAGATAACAAAGATTCAGATTACAAAGTGGAAGACTTCAACTAACACCTAGAGAGTTTCCCAACGAGATTACTTAAATTTCACAATTCATTTAACTCACACAATTAATCCAATAAGCTGATAATCTAACAATGAGATAATTCTTAATCAGGATAATTTCTTTCAAAGGATGGAAATATAATTCACAGGCAATGATTCATCTATTAAGATCCATTTATAATCTTCATTCAGGCTTTTCATTTAAAATTACAAACCATACATCTAACATTCTAATACACTAGGATTTCATCATAACGTAAGAGATCTTTCCAAGCATATTTAAATTCCTTAATAACAACTGAGCATAATTCATTACTCTAAGTTACATTCTTTCATACTCCAATTCATTGCATTTAAAAAGATGATTACATACATGCACCTATGATAAATATCATCTAAACCACTAAGGCATTCGATCAACAAGACATTCTAGAAAGAACTGAATATAAGCATTTAAAGTTAATTCCATTTATCCACTCAACCATTCTAACATAAGTTAATCATACATGATAAAGCTGAATAAAGGAAACATAAGAGAATACATCACATAACACCATAATGATCTCGGAGTTCACCCCTAAAGGGCTACATCTCCGGGTCTGCGCAACTGCAAGACCCCTCTGATAAATAATAAAGTTAAGAATACAAGAGGTTACACCAATTACAATCTAGCCATCAAGGCGATACATAAACAATATACAAACGACCGCATCGGTCAATTAATACATAAACGATCCCTGAAAAGAACAGGATCCAGCTGAACATAATCAAGTTAAACAGAGGTCCAGAAGAGCATCCATAATATTGAGCCATCACCACCCAAGGTCTAACATGAAACCGAGACTCACAAGGGCAGAGACAAAAGGACGACCCACAAAGGTACTCAAAACAGGACAAAACGACAACACACTAGCAAACGTAGGGACAAGTGTCATCACACAACCTGGTATGGATACCATGGCAAGTCTTCATAGGTCCCGATCCCATACACTGGGTCACCCTGGCAACCTAATCCGAGCTTCTGGCCCATCCAAGCCTCATGTGGACCCACACATCCTCTCGTGAAGACAAGGAAGATGGTTTGCCACTTCAGGCCTTCTCCCAGCATGTCGAATCTATGATAGCTCTCGTCTCATGTGTGAGGCACATTATCTTATTTAGAGATTACATTCTAATCTACTTAAAGGTTATCACTTATTAGACTCACTTTCGACGGGTTACCCAGCAGCCACTTTGGGCACGGCCCCCAATCGAAAGCCACTTTCCCATACGACACTAGACTAAACTCTGACGAACTCAAAACCAAGGAATAGGCATGGTCAGACGAACGGAATTCAAGAAGAGAGAAACAATCATCTGGTCAAACACGACTCGAAGATGAACCCTTACTGACGGTACTCTAACTAGAGACATGACAACTAAGGTTAACCACGAATCATCATTCGACTCACACACAAGGAGGATATGACCAAAATGACACTACCACAATACAACAGTCAACTCGAAAATCGAGGACTGAAACAAGAACACCAAATCATCCATACGACAGGGTCCTATCAAACAAGCAAAACATGCCATTTCATAATTAAAGGCGAATACAGAAATAAAACTCGCAAGGCAATAATCAGAAAGGACAATATTTCCTCAAATTGATTTAATCATTAAAATTGATCAAGTTTTCTACATGATCTAAAACAGATTACAGTTATCTACCTCATCAAGGGATAAGTTGTTCTTGGTTTTCTAACTCTAGAAGGTTCAAATCATCGAACAGACATATAAAGCCATAAGAGATTTTTCTTTTTTTTTAAACCAAATTTATAATAATAAAACTCAGACAACCATTAATCTATTAAATAAGATATTTGATCTCCGACAAAACATCATAGCCATACTGGTTCAAAATCGATCTCTACAGATTCATAATTTTTCAACCCCAGATGCATAATATGGATCACGAGATATAATTAATAAACGAGAGTCTAAAAGAAGACAATCATTTCCAATAACATGCTATTCTTCATTATTTTTAAACAATATTACCTTAATTAGCCAAATGCCCTAATCAACTAGAAGGTACGATCTAGATTTATAAATCCAAGATCAATAAGAATATAAACAACAATATTCAATTGCGAAAATTCACAGTTTCAGAACTTAATCAGGAAAAGAGCAAAAATCATGAAATGAAATTGAGTAGTGATTAACCTATAACTCCATTACAAAATTAACCAATACCAATATAATGTTATCATGATATGCCACCTTTAATTATAATTAAGAAGCTAATTAAACTTAACATAAAAACAACGTACATTAACATGATATTACATATCATATGCTTTTTTTTTTTTTTTGAATGAAAAAATTACATTAAAAAAAACATTTTAAAAAAAACCACGTTTAAAACAAACAAAACACAAAAAAAAAAGGATTAACAAAGCGGCTAGGGCGGGCCGTGCCCTAACCCTAGCCGCAGGGCAATGCCCGAGCGGTGGTGCCGCTGCGGTGCCCGCAGGCTCCGCAGCCCTGCGGCCACCGCGGACCTGCGGCCACCACAGTGTGCCGCGGCCGGAGTATTCAACGCCAGCGGGGGAAGGAACGGAGGGAACGAGCGGGGAGAGAAAGGGGGCGAGCGGGTAAGAGGGGAGGAGGAGCGGGTGGAGCTCCGCTCCCCGCCCTCCATCCCCAACAACAGTTCGATAAAATAAACATACACTCGCCCAGTTCGGTAACAAGTTAATACAAAATACCACGCCCAGCTTGATTTCATTAAAAAAAGAACAACGCACAGGGGGGGGGGGGTAAAACAAATAAATTTTTTTTTAAAACAAAATACACACAGTCCGAAAATTACCACAAACGCCCAACACAGGTAATTTGATAAAAATTCCGATTCATAATAAATTCGAATCAAACGAACTGCATTGAAATCATAATTTCTTGCTGGGTTTCTCATTCTTTTCAAACTCCCAAGGGTTTCAAACGCCCAAAACGAAAAGAGGAATAACAACATCTCAAAAACACTTCCAGCCAAGCTGGTTAATTTACTAAATTAGTTCATAAGCATGGCAGACAATGGAGAATCTAAAACCAGATAAAACCCCCATTTCTATATCAAACAAAAACTAAAATTGAGAGTTGGATCCTACCTGATCTCGCGTTCCTGGCAAGATCGGCTGAAGAATCCCAATATCCAATTGCCCAAATCCTTCCTTCTCCATCCAAAATCCTCCAATTTCATCTCCCAAAATCTTCTCCAAATTGTCCATCCTTTCCATTTTTCCCCAAATTTGGGTTATATGGAAGAGTTGACCCAAAAATTTCTATTTTTGGAATTAAAAATTTTATTTAAAAATAATACTCAATTTAATACTTTTCTAGCTATTACAATAATTTAAATTGCTTTTTAATTCAAAATTGATTTCTCTTTTAATCAAATTTAACCTTTCAAAATTCAGAATCCAACAGAATGCAATTACGTCTATTGCGATTAAATACCAAACTTTCTTTTTCAATAGCATATATAAAATGCATTAAATATTCCAAATCAATCATTTAAATCGAATTTACTCCCAATTCAAAACAAGCAATCCAATAACAACGAAGGTCGCATAACGGAAACCAGATTAATTTAGTCCATTAATCTCCAAAGCACAAACGCATAAATAATCAAAATAATTTACTAAGGACTAATTAATCAATTAACCAAACACACCAGGCATGCAAACCGAGAAAGTCAACCAAACAGACGACTAGCAACCCAAACAAAAAGGGATTACCGATGACGACTGGCGATGCTCACTTGAGCATGACTAAGGCCGACTAGGGTCTTACGACCACCTAATCCAACTCTAAGGATTAAAAAGGTACACTCAAACCTGCAATTCCAGGTGAAGACGAACCTCGCATTCAAGCGGCATTGTACCTGAAATTTCCTGCAACCAAAGAACATACATGCATACATATATAATAACTTAATGAAAGCGTTAGCTCAATATTGATACCACGAAATAGGTACACTAACAACTTGCATACAACTAGTGTGAAAACCACATCATTAGCTATGCGTAAATCAAACATCTGACAATAATCATTATATTAAGATAACTAATCAATATTAAACCAAGGTTAGAGATCGATTACGGTAGGGGTACTACATGCATTGTGTATTTCTAATATTTCATTATTCCACATTGAGGGGTGCAGTAAATCAAAGAAGGTATGAGATATATTGTGAGATTACTAACCTAGATCTCATGGAGTGGTTTGTCTAGATATTGTACCTAACAAATAAAATAGATGGTACATCTTGTGTTTGCATTCATATGAAGAAATAGAAAATTTGTAAATGGATCCTCATTAGTAGTTGGGGTGCTCAAATATATTCATTGTGTATGAATCACTCAATTGAACCACTATTCTCTCCCTAGTCATAGGTACCCAACTTTTACATGACGATAATTCTAATATTAGAACCAAACAAACTCATTTTATGACTATTACGATGGGTAATTTAAAGAAATTATTTAATCAACAAAACATTCATAAGGATGTTCAAAACAATTAAGGTCCAACTAGTTTTTGGTAGTAAATTTAATGACTATAAATGTTCTAAAGAAGAGGAGTATGACTTGTTTTAATCCCTCATTCCCTAAATGCTACCAAATGTAAGAAATGTGCACGTGTCTATGGGTTAATAAAGGGTCTATACAATTTGCACTAAATTCATATGATATTCTATTTTTTTGTTGTTGATTATCTAATGTTGATATGGCTTTTTTTATCAAACTTGCTAGGTTTATGAATATTTTTTAGTGATGGTGGATGACAAGTTATTATTAACCCTGATCATTGGGATAATACCTTCACTTGATATTTTGCCCTATTGAATTTTCTTGATGCTATTTAGTATTGTTATTTATTGTTTGTTGTGAGTATCCATATGAACATTATTCATGATAATCTTTAGTCCATTGTTTTATGCAAGATATTTATGGAGTTAGCCTTTGGCAGTCCTAATTTTTGGCTAGGAGTTGTTATGATTTGAGAAGAATAATAGTTTAATTTTCTTGATAGATCTAGTGAACTCATTATTATTAACATTTGAACCTCAAAACTCTATTTACTTTAGTCTAAAGATCCTTACCTAAATATATGATAAGAAAATTATAAAATTTTAAAGTAATTTTCTAATATTTTAAAATACCATTCATGTAATTAAAGTAATTCAAAAATTTAAATACTATATTATATAGAATATAAAGTATTCTTCATCAAATTAATTGTAGAACATTTTGAATACTATTGAAAATTTACTTTTTAAATAACAATAAATAAAAAATATTAATTTTTAATCAAGGCTTTTATACTAAACCCAAACTATACTCAATGATTATTAGATCAATTTGTATGGTTGTACTTGTATTTTCTTATTCCTTTGAAAATGAAGAATATTAGTTATTATCCTTTCTTTTTTATCATATAGAACATTTTTGTATCTATTTTATGAATCTAATGGATTATGACTTAAAAATACTAATTATTAATGGACTACTTTGATTTTGCATCTCCCAAAGTCTTATGTGGATATTTCAAATCAGTGCTAATTTTATATAGCTTCTTACTTCTCAAGTCATCTACATTAAAAAAATTTGATTGAGTCCACATGCTCAAACATGATGCCATATCAACATGTTTTTTACTTGATGTATCCAAATAAAAATAAGACCCATAATTATACACTCTATCATATTTATCTAACATCATAAAATTGACGTTTTTTTAGATTTACTAAAATAATTTTAAAAATAAACATTGACATGACGAGAATTTTTTCTTTTGCCTTTTTTCATTCACCAAAGAACCATCCCCACTATTTTACCCCCTCTCCTATGGAGCCCTCTCCTCTAGCATTGTCTTTTTCTTTAATGTACATCAAAGTGGCAATATATTCTGCTCCTCAAAGTGGTAGCGAAAAAGAAAAAGAACCTTCTTTTGCAATGACGTGTAGGACAGTGTTCCCTTCAAAAGTAATCATATGACTCACCTGTTTTACAAATATACATCTTGGAGGGCTTCGAGATCACTATTTTTCACAGTGATGAAGAAAGCACGGAAGATTACTGGTTTCTTTCACAAGCCTTTTATCTGCTAATAGCTTGGGGATCCTGTGGTACGTCAAAGTCACACTCAACAATGATAAAGCAAGAAAAAGAAAATGCCTTAAAATGGTAGCCCCCCAAAAAAATAGATACCTTGGTCCCTCCCAACTTTCTCTTTAATTATTCTACTCCTTAACAAATGATGATTGGACGTAAGGAAACTTTTAGATATCTCCTAATCTACTTGTTTAACATTATTTATTCCCTCCCATTTTTCATAAAATTATGTTTAGTTAGACACCACTAGTATGCTTTTGTATTTCCAAACAAATTATGATATTGACAACCACGTACATTTCTAAATCTTATGACATTTTAGGAGAAAGAGTTTATAGCGTAGAGACATTGTAATGTGTCGATTATTTAGTCTATTAATATAAATGTTAAAGGAAAAAATGTCATAAGATAAGATTGATAATTTGTTTTTTTCAAATTTATAAAAAAAATTATTTATTTTTTAGTAATTAAAATAAAATAATATAATAACATTAAAAAGAGGGTCGTAAGAAAATATAGTTGTTAGTCCATCTAAAATAAATAAAAGGGTGTAGTCATGAAACATAAAAACAAAATTAGGCTATTGTGGCTAAGCGATGTAGAGAAGGAAGGTCTTGATCATCGGGTTTTCCTAAACATTGTCAAGAGTAGAGTCATCAATTGGCTCTCAGCTAGTGGGAGGAGTAACATTTTCTTCATTCTCATTGACCGAATGTTTGGCAAACTAGAGAACTTGCTGATGTCTAGCTAGCCTCAACCTACTGATGAGATGATAGACATCAAGGTTGAGGTCATCCTACATGGTCCGATGAGTCCTTAGGAGTTTGAGGCAGAGTAACATGAGAGAAAGATTTATGACCTACATTATTGTCATGCCAAGAAGAGTGGTTGCGTTCATGTTAACATCTACAAGGGAATGTAGAGTTGGGTGGAAATTGGGCAATTGTCCAAGGGACATTATGTCAGTGGATGCACAACTTCAAGTGAAACTTTGCTTGGTTTCACATAAATCTGTGTAGGAATGTTGGACTAAGTGATAGCTTTAGTATATGAAGAATAATAATTATTAGCATTGTCTCAATTAATGAGAATAATATTTCTATCTATCTATATACTATAAATAATTTCCCAATTGAAAGTATGCCAAATTTGCGAATACTTGTGAGGAAGGTAGGGTTGATCCCTTAGTAAAATCATATTCCAAGAGAAGGGAATCGGCTTGAAATTCTTGAAGAAATCATGAATCTAATTTCAAGCTTCTTGAGCTTGGGGACTATAATGGTGAGAAAATCAGGTTTAGGGTTAAATTAACATTAAAAAAACCTCTAAGTAACCTAATTTACCATTACATTAGGGGAGACAGAATGTAATAGATCTAACCTTGATAAGTTGATATTCTGATTAGATTTCAGGCCTTCTAGATGGGGCTCTTTCTTGCCTAAGTTGAATTGAAATTGACTTGTTAAAGATTAGGGAAAAATAGTGATTTATTGAAATAATTTGATAGAAACATCGAGCTATAGATGTCATGCAAAGCCACTACCTCGATCTGAGTAGAAGAGGGTGATTTGGATTTTTTCCCAGAAGTTCAAACTAATTTTTTAGTACCATGTTGTTGGTCAGTCTGGTCCTTCAAATTTCTCATGGCTAAAAGGTGAACCTATTTGTCTTTGTGAATCCTATTGATTCCCCCGAATGCATCTTTGTATCTATTTATTGCACACAGATTGAATGATATTTTTTTTGGGAATAGAGGTTGCCTTAGGTCAACCTGCAATTTTGGAATTAATCATGAAATTTAATTAAAATTTTGTAAATGAAGTACTATTGTAAAATACTTTCCTTTTGAGGGGAAGGCTGAGAATGAATGAAACACTAATGGTGTACCTTTAATGAAGTTTTGTTTTTCTTCATAAGGAATTAGGGTTTCACGTAGATAGTCTTCATAAAGCATAAAACATGAATGTCATCTCCAATACTTGAACCTTGACTTCACTTATGCTCCACTGCTTGATAGAAGATTGCTTGCTTGCTAACTTTAATTTTCTAGAGTATAATTGGGATCTTGAATTAGTTAGGTGATCACTTCGATTTGAAATGAGACGGGCAGACCTCCTTTTATACTTGCTAGTGAAAAAATAAATATAAATTTTGATAGGGCAACACAAGTTCTAGGTCCTTGCCCAAATTAGGTGACTTTTATGAGGCCCCAAGATGGGCCCTTTTGGAGAGGACCATGGCGCCCAATACCATGGTCCTAGAAATAAGGACTTTGGGATCAATGGGAGACAATACACATAATGAAAAGTTGTGTTTGATAGTAGATGTGAACAAAATTAATGCTTCGGTAGGCCTTTAAAGGACGAATACCAAAGTGAGGACAAAATTGTAGACAACTACAATTTAGGATGCTATAGGGACAAAAGAAGAAGATATTCTTAAGTTCCTCAATATGTGTACATAGAGGCCAATTATAATTGATAATTTTGATATGGGCAAGACAAGTCCCAAAGGAAGGACTGGTTACAATAAATACTAGGAGAAATGAATTGACATAGACTTTAGCATTGTAGAAAAAACACCCTAGAACCCAAGTTCTTACCACAACGTACATAAACAATGTTATTGCTAGTTAGAATTAATCTAATCCAACATATGCATGTGTGGATACAACCAATAATAACCTTCAAATGACCTCTAACCATGAAATGGTTTAGCTAAAAAACATTTATAGCCTTTTCACAAAGGTTTGAGTCAACACATTTAACTATTTTGTGAACAAAATATGGAAAGCTTTTAACTCCTTTTTTAAACAATTTCAAGGCATGAGTTCAAGGTAAGAGAGCCAATGCCCTCTGCAAGAATGGAGAAGAGGGGTCCACCAAAGGAAGTATTAATAAATGGATATACTATTTCAAAATGAAAGGGTTTGATAGATTCGCAATATTTCCAAATAATTTTTTATAAAATGGTGTTTTGAATGTGAGTGGATTCCCTCATGGTGTGAAGAACATCCAATTCCATTACTTTCCAAGTTGAACAACCTTGAGGAGTGTTAGTGCTAATGTAGTGATAAACATGAACTTTCTAGGCCTAAATGGCATTGAGCGCCCTGATGGTACATTCATCACACAATGTAAGTCCTTAGTGACATATGGAAATAGATCCAAGACCTACAACTCCATGAGGGAGGCAACAATAATCCCAAGACACCCAATGAAATTCTTGATGTCCATTATTGAAGTTTGAAAGAAAATATCTAAGGGACTTCTCAAACTTCAAATAAGAAGCCTCGAAAGAAACCCAACATGAGAAATAATAAATATGAGTAGCAATTGATATATCAAACAAATACAATTTCTCCTAGATAGTGAAAGGGGCTTCATGATATATTACTAGAGTTTCTCAATTATCACAATCACAACTTAATAAAATTCAAAAATATTGGCATTGAAAGAAAACATACTCCTCAAAAGAGGAAGATACTCCCATGTTCAATCCAATTTTAATTGAAATAATTAATTCAAACTGACTTGAAAAAAATATTGTGTATAGTAAGGTCTTTTTCCATTGAACGTTGGACCTCGAATCTTGAAAAAATATGTTTAGTTATTGTAGATCCCAATTTATGTTATCCTTTGTCTCATAAAAAGAGAAAAGAATCATTAGAAAAATGATCAGTAACCATATTTTGAGAGAAATTAGAAAGAAATTTCCCCTTGAAATAAGATTAAAAAATAACTTAAGCAAGGAGGTAGATGATTTTTTTTCGCAAACAAATCATAAAGAGATGGAGCAAGAGGAAAACGTTTTCTAATGGACCAAAAGAGTTCAAAATAAAAAAATGTTGACCAAAGATGGAAATGTAGGAAGAAACATTGAGTGTGCATATATAACGAGAGCTGGGTTGAATCAATAAAACAACTACTTTTTAAAATTAAACTTTCTTAATTACAGTTGCAACAATCATTCAAATGAAAAGAGCACAAGTACATGATATTTATGTGAAAACCCTAAAAGAGAGATAACCATGGCAATATGTTTTCTTTAGATATAAATTACAATTTCCTTACAATTTCAGAGGCTCCGACCCCTCATTCATTTTATGAGAACCAACTTAGTAGAGGCACCAACCCCTCATTCAAATCTTCACCTTCATAAGATGACTAGTGAACTTATCCTTCACAATCAATGTTTTTCTCCAAGTTGATCTCCAAATCTGGTATAGATATACAACAATACTTTCTTCTTCAACTTTTTATAATGAAGCTCTTTATTCTGCCTTTAAATATGTTATAAATTATATTAAAAAGTCCTTAGAAGTCTTTAATAAACTCTTCACAATCCTCTCCTTAAGCCTGGAAATAATTCACTTATGCAAGGCTCTCTTCAAATCTGGTCTATACTCTATCTTATTGATCCACACACAATTGTAACACACCCTTTTTATTCATTGCTTCATGCTAGTCTTATATCTCATTTCTTTCTATGAAATGAGATGCCTTTTTGTATTGACATGTCTTTTGTTAATACTTTTTAATTTATTGTTTAGCTTATTTCAGTTTGATCAAAACCTTCATGAATAGATACATCTCTTCCATATTAATGGGTTTGACTTTTAATTAATTATGAATGCCACTTTGTATATTTATGAATTGTTTGTTCGTTCGATATAAACTCAAATATAGACCATCTCTTTTATGCCAACTTTTATTTATGTCAACATTGCCTATATAATTAATTGTTGTATTGTCTTTTTTGGAATCATTGGCCTTTTTAAACTATATCATTTCTAAGTTATGAATCACTACCTTTTTTATATGACATGTGAATAAGACAAAATAATTAACCTTTTTGAATAAGATGAATTTTTCCACCTTTCTAAATAAGAGAAATTTTGTCTTATATGCCTTATGTTCCTGACTTTCTTTGATTGCTTCTATTCATTAATGTATAAGTGTTATTATCCTATTTGTTGTGCATACAAATTTTTTTGTTTCATTTTTCATGGTCATTGTCCATTATTCACCATGTCATCAATGTCAAACCTTTTCAACAATCTACCCATTCGACATTTATGACAACCTCTCAAGAAATTTCTTGAATATACAATTCTCTCCCTATCCAAGATTCATACATGCTCAATCCTTCCCTTTTCTAAACTTCCACTCCTTTGACATCAATAGAAAAATTGGATTTTTGAAGATACTGATGGCACTAATATGTATCTTAGGTGATCATATTCCACTTTGATGCCTTTCAATGTTTGATATATCTAAATAACTTGCTTGTAAAAAATTAGGTTGTTGTAATGTACCCTAACTTTGTGGTGGATAGAGAGATTGAGGCTATTTTCTTACTCAAACATGAAATAAGTCGATTTTCTAAACAGAAAGCATTTCCACTAGTAATTTTTTTGTCATCAACACTACCTACGAAATTAGAATTTGTATATGCTCTTAGGGTAAAGTCTTCACTTATTGGGTACCATGCCAAAATCCAAAGTCCCTTTCAATTATTTGAAGATTCTTTTTACTTCTTGAAATATTACTACTATCCCTACTATTGCATAATGTCTGGCCTAGTGGTTGTCAAGTAGACCAAACTTCCTATCATAGATTTGTAGAGTGTTTGGTTTTCTTTGATAGATTCATCATAATTACATAGCTTACACCCTATGACCATTAGTGTAATCATGGGATTGCAATCTTCTTGTTGCATTATTTTAGCAAAATATTGGCATAGCTCCTTTTTGCTTCCTCAAAAGATGATATCATCTATATAACCACAACAATCAATTGATGTTCATCTTCAATTTTGAAGTAGAGATTGTTATCCATTATACCTCTCTTGAATACTTGATCTTTAAAATGTTTTTCTAATATAGGATACCAAACTCTAGGAGTTTGTTTTAATCCATAAGGGTCTTCTTGAGTTTTTACACATAATCTTTATTTTTTGATAGAGTGAATCCTTCTAATTGTTCAATATAAACCCCCTCTTCTAGATGTGCATTTATAAAATGCCAATTTAACATCCATTTGGTACAATTTGAAGTAATTGCAGCAATAATATGCTAGGAACACCCTTATAGCCTCTAGTTGTGCAAGTAGGGATTTTGTTTTCAAAATCAGCTCCTTCCAGTTGTGCATATCCTTTGAATACCAATCTTGCACTTTATTTTTCACCACTTGACCATCCTCATTTAATTTATTTTTAAAAACCCATTTGGTGCCAATCATATTTTTATCCTTGGGTCTTGGGACAAGTTCCCAAGTTTTATTTATCTTTCTTTGGTTTAATTCTTCATCCATGGCTTTTACACAATGTGTGTCTTAGCTAGCTTCCTCAAAATATTTAGGTTCAATCATAGAAACTAAAACTGTGTTCTTTGGTGTGGTTTCCAATATTCTTCTTGTCTAAATTTTTGTATCCATGTCAATTATGGCTATGTCTTCTGGATGATTTCAAACTTTGAAGATGTTTTGGGTGCCTTTGTTGGTGTAGTAGTCTTCTCATGTTTTAAATTTAATTTTCTTCTTATTCTTTGCAACTCTCTTCCTCTACATGATCAACTTCTTAATTTATTTCTTTATGATGTACAATATCATTAACATGAACATTTCTTCTTTCAATCACTTTGCATGTCATAACCTTCTTTCTCCATTTTTTATAAAAACTTGCTACTACTATTGTTGTTATTATTATTATTATTATTATCATTTTGTGGTCTTGTTAGATATGATTTATTGAATATGGTTGAAAAAGCTATTATAATAAAAGAGTATTAAATAGTGGGAACACACATACACACTTGAAAATATAATTTAAAAGGAAAATTATTTAATTACTCAAATTCAATTGAGCACATGTTCCAAGAGAAATTGAAAGCTGCTAGAGGGAATCTTTAATTTCAATTTTCTTGCATGTAACTCCTCCATTAAGTGATCAATCAATTTTGCATGAGGATAATTTAGGAAAAATAATCTTATTTTCAATTAACTCTCTTGATAGTGGAATTGAAGACTCTTTTCTATATAATGTATGCAAGCTTTCAAAAAATGGAGGTTGATTGTTTTTGGATGGGAAGAAAATTTTCTCAAGTTTCTTGCTAATAGTAATAGGATCTTTCTAGTAGTCAGATTTATTTTGAAGATTTGTTAAGTTACCCTTGAGGATTCTCACCAAATTGCAAGGGAGGATCTAACAAGGATAGCTAGAAAATTTGGAGAGGATTCTACATCAAGCTTTGATGATCCAAGTTCTCCTCTCTTCGCATTCTTTTATTTACATATGTAAAACTTTGTATTTTGCAAAAGGAAATAGTTTTATTCCTCTCTCTGATTTGATTTCATATAAAAGATCTATGCTTGAGAAACCATCATCTTACTTTTTTAGAAAGGTTAATCAAAGGAAATTCTATTGTTTATATATATATGTATATATTATTTGTTCAAATATGAATATGCAGATTTCCTTTTTATTTACCGAATCTGTTTAGAAGGAAAGAAAGAAAATTTGACTTTTACCTTTTGCCTTTATTGGATTTTAATCTTAAATAATAAGTGAATAAAAATATTTTCTTTCTAATAATATTTCTCCCTTTTATGCTCCTGCAAAAAACTTGTAATGTTTATTTGGGCATGAATCTTTTATGCTTATTTATCATTTCTTTATGAATGAATCCTCTTGTACTTTTTATAATAATCTCCTGAGAAATTTAATTCTTCTGTATACTTATTTCTCTGTGAATGAATATTTTATATTTGCTTATTATTCCTCTGTGAATATATTTATCTCTATGTGAATATTTTACTATTTCTCTGTGAATAAATTTATCTTTCTGTGAACATATGTTTGTTCATCTATGTATATATTTTTCTCTCCGTGCAAATAAATTTTAATTTCCCTGTGGATAAAATTTTATTATTTCTCTGTAAATGAATCTTTTATACTTATTTATTATTTCTCTATGAATAAATTTCTCTCTCCATGTGAACGTAAATTTGTTCATCTCTGTATAATTTTTATTTATTTATTGTTTCTCTGTGAAATAAATTCATCTCTTTGCAAACATATATTTGTTCATTTGTGTAAAAACAAAAAAATTCTTTCCCTGCAAATAAATTTAATTATTTCTCTGTAAATGAATCTTCTATACTTATTTATTATTTCTCTGTAAATAAATTTATCTCCCCATGAACATAAATTTGTTCCTCTGTGTATAAATCTTTGTATACTTATTTATTTTTCTCTGTGAATAAATTTATCTCTCTCTGAACATATATTTGTTCATCTGTGTATAAATCTTATTTTACTTATTTACTATTTCTCAGAATATTATATCTCCATGTGAGCATAAACCTATTCATCTGTGTATGCATCTGTGATAAATTTTATTCGCTATTCATCTATTTTTTTTAATTTTCTCTGTGAATGCACCTACAAGAAATTTTTAACTCTTATCATCTATGTTGCACCTATTAGTAAAATTCTATCTCTATGAAAATTTACAATTATCTTTTTAGATTTATTAAACCCCTCTCTGAAGTTTTATTAAAACTTATATATCTATGTGTGTGTGTGCGTGTGAATATATGAATATGTACATATAGAAATAAATATATTCATATCATTGAACTTTATTCAAAATGGGAATAAATCTTTTTTTGGCATCTAACTCTTTGCATGTAGGTAGTGGGGAGGGGCCCACGGGACCCACTCCCCACCTCCCTTAATCCTTATCAAGAAATAATTAATAAATTTGTTTTATTTATTTATTTATTATTCGCTATTTTTTTCTCTCTTAAAGAGAAAATTATTTAATGTAAATTTTTCATTTTATTTATTAGTAGAATGATAGATTTATTAAGATGAAATCTTTTTTTTAATACTAATATGAAATTTTTGATTGGTATTAATTTAAAACAATTTATTGGTATGGTGTGGTTTATAATTAAGTTCTATTTTACAAATGGAGTTCATTAGTTTATGAACTAAATTATAAAAATTTTAACTAAAGGGAACAAAATTGGGAGTTTACATTGCCAAGTGATTGGGGCAAACTTTAGATGGAATAATTAATTGTGCTAAGGATATCGCAACCTTGCCGAGACAAATCGAGAGGATCTAAATTGTAGAATGGACTTGCAAATAAACTCATGGTTTAGACTCACCTAAATAGTTTCCTTTAGTTCATTAGTTGGTTCATTTTATTTCAATTATTAATTTAAATGGATATAATCAGAAAATTAGTTAATTCATTGTTCAAGTTGTCCAAGGAACTTTTCTCTTCCAAGTAATCATGTTTAGAAAAAAAACTTTAATATCCTATTCTTTATTTTTCATGCAAGTTATATTTAATATTACCATGCAAATTACTTTATTATTATTATGCAAGTTACTCATTACTATTATCATGCAAGTTACACCTTTTACATATTTATTATCTCACTAGTTGCGTAAATGATGTTGCATGTCAAACAACTAGATGATAGTTCTCTCCTTTGAACTCTAATCACTTAGCAGTAGTAGGTTGATACTTTCAAGTGATTCTCTTTCTTGATATATGGAATTAATTTCATGGGTTAATTTTCAATTATTTAATTCTTGCAATAATGTTCTCTACTTCAACTACACTAGAGTAATGTTATTTTAATCTTTTCAAGAGTATAATAGTTGAATTTGTTGATAGAAAACTAAGCAAGAGGAGCTGGCAAAGGAAACCTTAGTAGCGTTTGATATCTATGGTGCCTCTGGGTCACACTTATGGGTAATGCTGTCATGTTGAACTACTGCACTTAATGCCTAAGAAAGATACAACAACGATATTTGTGGCATCGTCCCTATAAATCATCGGGGAGTAATAAGGGTCATATGGAAGTTAAAGTCAAAGGGGTGGGCAATTTCCCTTGGATCGATAATCTAAAAGATAATTTTCAAATGAATTTTACATCCACTTAGTTTAACCTTAGGAAATCCCATTAGGGATTGGTTGCGTACGATTGGAATTTTATTTATCTTAATGTTTTTCAATAGATGATAAATGGGTCAAGGGTGACGCTTATGATAGGAAATAAGATCTAGTTGTTTTAGGCCACAAGCAATAGGCCACCTTCAGCCTTTGGTTAGAGCTACCATTGTGGGTAGCAACCGTAGAGAAACTATCTGGGACATTGACCCTAGAAAGGGTTGCGTACCCTCCAAAATAGTTTACAATAAAGCATAGATTAGAAAATAGAACTACATACTTTACGCATTGATCCCGTGCCAAAACGGGTATGTAGGTACTCTAGGGACGGAGTTGTCCCTAGTACTCAGGCATTCGGGGATGGGGTCTAGGATTTTTGTTAAGGCAAGTAGATGGATTACAAAGTCTCATAATTGAAGGATAAGGGAAATAAAGGAAAAAGTAATTCAATGCATACTCGAAAGGAATCCCATATGGATTCGCTTGACTTCTCAAGGCTTTAGGCCAAATTCAAGCTTGCATTATGCTATTTTATTTGCTCCTAAGGATGGTGATGTTGGTGCACTTCTATTAGAAGAGTGCAGTACTTAGTGAGTGACTCAGGACCCAGATGGTCCCGATGAGTCTATGTCTCTGGCCAGAGCACCTCCTATCCCAAGTTGGATAGATGCCTACGCTGTTTGGGTAGACGCCTATCTCATATTGGATAGAAGAAACCCCCTATCCCGTAAGGGCAGATGCCTAACCCATATGGTTAGATGCTCATCCCGGATGGATGAATGCCTAATCCAATTGGATAGATGCCCAGATTATGTGATTGAATCAAACACAATGAAATAAATTATTAAAAAAAATAGTCAAAAATTACTGGGTTATGTAGAGTGGGTCATTACATGTGGTATCAGAGTGAAGGTTAAAATCTAGGCCTTGTGCTCACTTCAACCTACACAACTAAGGGAGTGTCTTGCAATGGTAGAAATTAAATTATAAAATCTTAAATCAAGAACTAACTATATAATTTAAATTATAGATAAACCCTAGATGGCTAGAGGAAGGGGAAGAGGAAGCAGAAGAGGAAGGGGAAATGGAAGATGTGCTACCACTAGGAGACAAAGGGAACCTAACCATGAAATAAACCATGAAGGAGACATGAAGGAAACCATGAAGGGAATCAACAAAACCAAGGGAATAACAAACATGGGGTTGAAGCTATAATCAAATTGCTAACCGAACAAAGGGACAAGATCAACTGCTTGGAGCAATCAATGCATGACCTTAGGGCAAGGTATAATGACATCGAAAATAGAAGTGGAATTTAAAATGGGAAGCTTGGAAACAATCGAGGGAATGAGATAGACAATAGGAGGAAAAACAAGATATTGGAGATTTCTAAGGATTTGAAGGAAATCACCCCACCTAAGTTTGATGGAAAGCAAATTGGTGAAGGAGCTAAAAATTCATTGAATGAAATGGAAAATTACTTTGAACTAAGGGACTTTAGAGAAACAACCAAGACATTATGGGGTTCCTATCAACTCACAGGGGAGGTAGCTAGTTGGTGGATGAACACAAAGGAACAAAATGGGTATAACAGGGATACGATCACATGGGATCAATTTGTTCACCATTTTTGTAAAAAGATGGTTACCGTAATTGTTCTTTGATGAGAAGGCAGCAGAATTCCATAATCTTTGGCAAGGGTCCTTAGTAGTCCAACAATATTGGGATAAGTTTGCTAAATTGCTTAAGTACGTACCTATGTACCAGAAGGACGAAGAAGGTCAAACTACCAACATAGGGTACAAAGTTGACATGCATGGATTTGAAAACATGAATGATGTACTTGAGAAGTCTTGGAAGCAGGAAAGAAAGATTCAAGCCCTAGTAGCAACAAGGAAGAACTTTAATGGGAATCATTCATTTAAAAGGAAGCAGGAATTCAAGGGAAACCCCAACTTCAACAAAATTCAAAGGAATAACTCTTCTTAAAGAAGGCCACCCCCTAACCAATATCAGAGGAATGAAAGTAATAATAATAATAGGGACAATTATAATAGGAATGACCAACACAATAGGGTAACTTATCCACCCAGGACAAATAAAACAAGGAATGATCCCCCTAGGAATCAAGTCAGGTGAGGACCACCAGGTGGGTGTTCCACCAGGTGGGTGTTTTATGTGTGGAGGGAACCATTTTGCTAGAGAATGTCCAAGAATGCAAGGTCAGATCAGGGCCAATCAACCACAACAAGGGCCTCAACAAAGGATTCATGCAGTAGTTAGAAACCAAAGAAAAAGGTTTCAGAATGTCCCTGTGGAAACTACAGGTACAGTATTTGAACAAGCAATTTTAATTCTAATTGACACTAGGTCATCTAGATGTTTTATTTCACTTGAATTGGTAAGAAAATTTGCACTAAAAGTTAAACAAATAGAGTCATCATGGATGGTTCAATATGGAGATAAGGCAACTAGGGAAGTAACTAAGTTTGTGTCAAAAGCAAGGGTACAATTTCTTGAGTTTGAAACAAGGGTAGATCTCTATGTGGCACCCCTACAGTTATATATGTAATTATTGAAATGAGTTGGCTAACAAATCATCAAGCTAGTGTAGACTATTATAACAAAGTGGTTGAGTGTTTGGATGATGGGGGGAAAAGGGTCAAAATCCAAGGAAAGTTTAAACCCATTAACATGGAAACCATATCAGCCATGCAACTAAAGAAGGAAAGAAGAAGAGGAGGCCTAATTTATATGGTTGGAATTGATGAAGGAGAATAGGAAAATACCCCAACCTTTGAAAATACCCCATTCTTATGAGAATTCAAGGATGTATTTTGAGAAGAATTACAGGCTTACCCCCTAAAAGGAAGTTTGACTTTTCTATCAACATACTACTAGAAGTTGAACCAGTATCAAGGGCACCCTACCGAATGAACACAACTGAATTACAAGAACTCAAAATGCAATTGGAGGAACTCTTAGCTAATGGGTGAGCAAGGCCAAGTGTATTACCATGGGGAGCGATAGTCTTATTTGTTAAGAAGAAGGATGGGACATTAAGACTATGCATTGACTATAGGATGTTGAACAATGTCACCATAAAGAATACGTATCCCTTACCTCAAATAGAGGATCCATTTGACCAAATGAAAGCAGTGGCAGTATTTTGGAAGATAGACCTCTGATCAGGATATCATCAACTTATAATTAAGGAAGAAGATATTCCGAAGACAACTTTTAGGACTAGATATAGGTATTATGAATTCATAGTAGTACCTTTTGGTGTAACCAATACCCCAGCTGCATTTATGAACCTAATGAATAGTGTGCTTCATGATCTTTGGAAAAATTTGTCTTGGTTTTTTTGGATGACATCTTGATTTACTCTAGAAATGAAGAGGAACATTTAGTGCACCTACAATTGGTTTTGCAAAGGTTAAGGGAACATAAGTTATATCGGAAGCTATCAAAATGTGCCTTCTTTGAAGAAAAGATCCACTACCTTTGACATATCATATCAAAGGAAGGAATAGTAGTTGTTTCTTTATTTTTATTTATTTTATTTTTTATTTATTTTTTAGACTTGTCATGAACTACAAACTCTTATATGGTTATACTAAATAAGTGCATCGAGACGATGCACAATTTAAGGGGGGAAGGATGTCATAACCCTCTTTCTCCATTTTTGATAAAAACTTGCTACTACTATTGTTGTTATTATTATTATTATCATTCTGTGGTCTTGTTAGAAATGATTTATTGAATATGGTTGAAAAAGCTATTATAATAAAAGAGGATTAAATAGTGGGCACACACATACACACTTTTAAATATAATTTAAATGGAAAATTATTTAATTACTCAAATTTAATTGAGCACATGTTATAGGAGAAATTGGAAGCTTCTAGAGGGAATCTTCAATTTCCATTTTCTTGCATGTAACTCCTCCATTAAGTGATCAATCAATTTTGCATGAGGATAATTTAGGAAAAATAATCTCATTTTCAATTAACTCTCTTGATAGTGGAATTGAAGAATGTTTTCTATATAATGTATGCAAGCTTTCGAAAAGGGGAGGTTGATTGTTTTTGGATGGGAAGAAAATTTTCTCAAGATTCTTGCTAATAGTAATAGGATCTTTCTAGTAGTCACATTTATTTTGTATATTTAATAAGTTAACCTTGAGGATTCTCTCCAAGTTGAAATGAAGGATCTAACAAGGTTAGCTAAAAAATTTGGAGAGGATTCTACATCAAGCTTCAATGATCCAGGTTCTCTTCTCTTCACATTCTTTTATTTACATATGTAAAACTTTGTATTTTACAAAAGGAAATAGTTTTATTCCTCTCTCAGATTTTATTTCATATAAAAGATCTATGCTTGAGAAACCATCATCTTAGGTTTTTAGAAAGGTTAATGAAAGGAAATTCTATTGTTTTTAAATATATATATATAATTCAATCAAATATGAATATGCAGATTTCCTTTTTATTTACCAAATTTGTTTAGAAGGAAAGAAAGAAAATTTGTTTTTTTACTTTTTTCCTTTATTGGATTTTAATCTTAAATAATTTGTGAATAAAAATCTTTTCTTTCCAATAAAATTTCTCCCTTTGATGCACCTGCAAAAAACTTGTAATGTTTTTTTGGGCATAAATCTTTTATGCTTATTTATCATTTCTTTGTGAATGAATCCTCTTGTACTTTTAATAATAATCTTCTGAGAAATCTAATTCTTTTGTATACTTATTTCTTTGTGAATGAATATTTTATACTTACTTATTGTTCCTCTGTGAATATATTTATCTCTATGTGAACATTTAATTATTTCTATATGAATAAATTTATCTCTTTGTGAACATATATTTGTTCATCTATGTATATATTTTTCATTCCTTGTAAATAAATTTTAATTTCCATGTAGATAAAATTTTATTATTTCTCTGTAAATGTATCTTTTATACTTATTTATTATTTCTCTGTGAATAAATTTCTCTCTATGTGAACATATATTTGTTCATCTCTGTATAATTTTTATTTATTTATTGTTTCTCTGTTAAATAAATTCATCTCTTTGCAAACATATATTTGTTCATTTGTGTAAAAAAAATAAAAAATTCTTTCCTTGCAAATAAATTTTACTTTCCCTAAATTTAATTGTTTCTCTATAAATGAATCTTTTATACTTATTTATTATTTCTCTGTAAATAAATTTATCGCCCCATGAACATAAATTTGTTCCTCTATGTATAAATCTTCTTAAACTTATTTATTTTTCTTTGTGAATAAATTTATCTCTCTCTGAACATATATTTGTTCATCTGTGTATAAATCTTATTTTACTTATTTATCATTTCTCTAAATATTATATCTTTCTATGAGCATAAACCTGTTCATTTGTGTATGCATCTATGATAAATTTTATTTCCTATTAATCTATTTTTATTTATTTTTCTCTATGAATGCACCTACAACAAATTTTTAACTGTTATCATCTACGTTGCACCTGTTAGTAAAATTCTATCTCTATGAAAATTTACAATTATCTTTTCAGATTTATTAAACCCCTCTCTGAAGTTTTATTAAAACTTATATATCTGTGTGTGTGTGTGTGAATATATGAATATGTACATATAAAAATAAATATATTAATAACATTCAACTTTATTCGAAAAGGGAATAAATCTTTTTTTGGTGTCTAACTCCTTGCATGTAGGTAGTGGGGAGGGGCCCGTGGGACCCGATTCCCCACCTCCCTTACTCTATATCAAGAAAGAATTAATAAATGTGTTTTAGTTTGTTTATTTTATTTATTTATTTATTATTTTCTATTTTTTTTCTCTTAACGAAAAAATTCTTTAATGTAAATTTTGTTTTTCATCTATTAGTGGAATGATAGATTTATTAAGATGAAATCTTTTTTTTAATACTAAAATGAAATTTTTGATTTGTATTAATTTAAAACAATTTATTGGTATGGGGTAGTTTGTAATTAAGTTCTATTTTACAAATGGAGTTCAATAGCTTATGAACTAAATTTTAAAAATTTTAATTAAAGGGAACAAAATTGGTAGTTTACATTGCCAAGTGATTGGGGCAAACTTTAGATGGAATAATTAATTGTGCTAAGGATATCGCAACCTTGCCAAGACAAATTGAGAGTATCTAAATTGTAGAATGGACTTGCAAATAAACTCATGGTTTAGACTCACCTAAATAGTTTCCTTTAGTTAATTAGTTGGTCCATTTTATTTCAATTATTAATTTAAATGGATATAAACAACAAATTAAGTAATCATGTTTAGAAAAAAAACTTTAATATCCTATTCTTTATTTTTCATGCAAGTCATATTTAATATTACCATGCAAGTTACTTTATTATTATTATGCAAGTTACTCATTACTATTATCATGCAAGTTACACCTTTTATATATTTATTATCTCACTAGTTGTGTAAATGATGTTGCATGTCAAAAAACTAGATGATAGTTCTCTCATTTGAACTTTGATCACTTAGCAGTAGTAGGTTGATACTTTCAAGTGATTCTCTTTCTTGATATATAGAATTAATTTCATGGGTTAATTTTTAATTATTTAATTCTTGCAATAATGGTCTCGACTTCAACTACATTAGAGTAATGTTATTCTAATCTTTTCAAGAGTATAATAGTTGAATTTCTTGATAGAAAACTAATCAAGAGGAGCTGGAAACAAAAACCTTAGTAGCGTTCGATATCTATGGTGCCTCTGGGTCACGCCTACGGGTAGTGCCATCATGTTGAACTACTACACTTAACACCTAAGAAAGCTACAACAACGACGTTTGTTGCATCATCCCTATAAATCGTTGGGGAGTAATAAGGGTCATATGGAAGTTAAAGTCCAAGGGGAGGGTAATTCCCTTTGGATCGATAATCTAAAAAGATAATTTTTAAATGAATTTTACATCCGCTTAGTTTAACCTTACGAAATCCCATTAGGGATTGGTTGCGTATGATTTGGATTTTATTTATCTTAATGTTTTTCAATAGATGATAAATGGGTCAAGGGTGACGCTTATGATAGGAAACACGATCTAGTTGTTTTAGGCCACAAGCAATAGGCCACCTTGAGCCTTTGCTTAGAGCTACCATCGTGGGTAGCAGCTACAAAGAAACTGTCTGGGACATTGACCCTAGAAAGGGTTGGCTACCCACCACAATAGTTTACAATAAACCATAGATTAGAAAATAGAACTACATACTTTACACTTTGATCACATGCCAAAATAGGTATGTAGGCCGTCTAGGGATGGAGTTGTCCCTAGTACTCAGGTGTTCGGGGATGGGGTCTAGGATTTTGGTTAAGGCAAGTAGATGGATTACAAATTCTCATAATTGAAGGATAAGGGAAATAAAGGAAAAAGCAATTCAACGTATACTCGGAAGGAATCTTGTATGAATTCGCTTGACTTCTTGAGGCTTTAGGCTAAATTTTGAGGCAGAATACAAGCTTGCATTATGCTATTTTATTTGCTCCTAAGAATGGAAACCTCGATGCACTTCTATTAGAAGAGTGTAATACTTAGTGAGTGACTCAGGACCCGAATGGTCCCGATGAGTCAGAGTCTCTAGCCAAAGAACCTCCTATCCCAAGTTGGATAGATGCCTACCTTGTTTGGGTAGATGTCTATCCTGTATTAGATAGATAAAACCTATTGTCCTGTATGGACAGATGCCTAACCCATATGGTTAGATGCTCATCCCAGATGGATGAATTCCTAATCCAATTAGATAGATGCCCAAAGTATGTGATTGAATCAAACACAAATGATTAAATAAATAAATAAATGGTCAAGATTTCTTAGGTTAAGTATAGTGGGTTACTACATTGCATAGCCTAATATTTTAACACATAAATGATTTTCTCTTTGAATAATAGCCAATAAATATTCCTTCATCACCTCTTACATCAAAATTTCCCTACTTCTCTTTGTCCCTTCTTCTATAGTACTTCTTACCAAACACTTTAAAATACTTGACCATGGTAGCCCTTCCTTTCCACAATAAATATGGTGTCTTATCATGATTAAATTTCATATGTGCTCTATTTAAGATATAAATTATTGAATGTATTGCTTCTCTTTATAATAAATCTAACGACTTAGACTCATTAAGCATGGTTCTTGATATTTCTTGTATGGTCCTATTTTTCCTTTCCAGAAATCTGATTTGTGGTGGTGTTTGAGTAGCTAAGAATTCTCTCGTAATCCCATGTTTTTCATAAAAATCTTCAAACTCTCTTGAGGTAAACTCACTCCCTTTGTTTGATAGTAGGCCTTTTATATTCAATCTAGTCTCATTTTCAACTAAGGCCAAGTGAATATCTTGAATTTTTCTAATTCTTTTGACTTATTTTTCTTTAAATGTGACTCAAGTAAATCTAAAATAATCATATATTAGTAACATTAAGTATCTCTCACTATATATAATTTTGGTTTGAGTCAGTCCACAATGGTTTGCATGAATTAGTTCCAATGGATTGAATGTTGAATATTCCTTCAATTTGAAACTGGCTCTTATTTTCTTTCCTAGTTGACAATGATTACAATTAGTGTTTGAAAGTTCAAAGCTTCTTGGTATGTTCAAGTTACCACCTATGTGTTGCTATTTTTGAGTAGATTGTTAAATTGATGTGCCCCATACTTTTATTCTAGGGTCAACATTCATCTTCTTTTTTCATAAGGAAATTCTTACCTCTATTTTAATTTAGGATGTAAAGATTGTTGGACATATTGATTTGCTATTATCTTCCCTTCTTTCTTGATTTGGCATCCTTATACATGAAATATAAGAGAATGCCCTTGATCACACAATTGGCTTGCACTCAAAATATTATTTATTAACCTTTTAACATGCAAAATGTTGCTTATTTTTGTTTTCCTATTATCAATACATGGTTCCTTTACCAACTATATAGGTTGTAGCATTGTCTCTTGTTAGTGAACAAATTTTGTCCTTGAAAAATGAATATGCAAATTAACTCTAGATGCCTAGAATGAAGGACAAAAAGCACTAATAGTTGGATCAATTATCATGGGATTGATAATCTTCCTCTGAATTTTATAGGGTACAACTCCCCAGTCAGATGTTCAATAAATTAATTGGTTTTAAACCACACATTTGCTTTTAACCGGAAAGCAAATAAAGGCACTAACACTTACTCATAACCATGAAGTAAATGTGAAGAGGACTAAATACTAAATAAAGTGAATGCAGGAAAAAGAAAACATAGTTCATATTCCCAACACCCATAGAAAATAACTAAAGAGATAGAAGCACATATCCTTCCCAAGAGGTAACTCAATCTGAAAATAAAATTCTAGAATTAATCACATCTACAGCTTGTCATGAGAAGAATGATACTGGAAAATAATATTAATGAGAAAAAGCTCTTCTAGTGTATTTTTTCTGGATTCGATTGTGTGTATATTTTTCCATCAACGTTTCGAATCACACTCCGTGATTCATCATCAGGATGAAAAGAATTCCCAAGACATGAAAGATGTTGAGTTGCAGATTTGAGGTAAAATATAAAGAGGAGAGGGGTGGGGGAAGGCATGAGAAACAAGGAGAGAGGAAAGAGAAAAGGAAAAGACCACCTGAAGGATGAGAGACCTAAAACACTCCAAGGAATAAACCACCCACAAAAAAGAAAAAAGGAAAGCTCAGCACCATAATCAAAACCACTAAAAAACAAAAAAGAAGAAGAGAAAATGGGATAAAAATAAAAAACTAAAAGAATAAAAATGATTATAAATACATAACGGAATAAACACAAAGGCATAGACCAAAAGACAAAAACCAGAAACAAATAAGAAAAGAGAAAATTACAATTCCAAAAGAATGAGCATATAAAAATAAACACAAGAGGAGGTCTAAAATCAAATATAAACTGGAAAATAAACAAATAGGAAAATAGACCAAAGGGGGAGAGGGCGATGCATAAATGAAGAAGAAAGAGGAGGAGAAGTCAGGGAGGGGGGTGGGGATGACGCTGGAGGGCAAGAAGAAGAGGGTGCCACGAGATGCTAAGGTTTAACCCATCATCTCGATTAAGATTGGATGGGTGCTGAATGATAGCAATGGCCTCTTTAACTTTCCTCTTGAAAAAGTTGTTCTCCCTACACAATACCTGAGTGTCCTCCAAATAGATATGATGCTTGGTAGTTGATGAATGCTCAGCTAAGGCTGATTTGAGGGCACGTTCATGCTTAATGTCGGCACTATGCTCTTTTATTCGAGTCATGAACGAACGACCTGTTTCTCCAATGTATGGAGTTCCACAGGAGCATACAATCTTGTATACACCTGACTCTGAAAAGGCATCCCTAGTGTCCTTAAGTGGTGGGGCATGCCTCTTGATGGTGGAAACAGGTTTGAAGGCACAACGAAGACCTTTTTTCCCCAGGATTTTTGAGATTTTGTGAGAAATGCCTTCAACATAAGGGAGAGAGACATACGGGGCCTGAGATGGAGAGGGCACGGGGTTCGAGATGGAAAGGAAATGAGATTTGGCTTGGAGGAAGGCCCTAGTGATCTGCTTGTTCGAGTAGCCATTCCAAAGGAAGACTTGACGAAGATGGGAGAGCTCTTGGTCTAAGTTATCCTTATCACAAATCCGATGGGCTCTTAAAGCCAAGGTTTTGAGGATCCCAACTTTCTGGCTATGGTGGTGATGAGAAGACGAATAAAATCTGAAGTCAGCAATAAAGAATTCAAAGACTCCTGAATGCCTTCTCCATTCCTTCAATATCAAAATGAGTTCCAAGACTCAAGTTTTGTACATTACAATTGTAGGCAAAGAAAACATGCCCCCTGCTATAATTAAAAACTCAGAAATTATTGCCCTTTTCCTGTAACACACAGACTGTTGTAAAAAGAACCCCGCTTTTCCCTTTCTTTTGCATATCTATCCTTCTTTTCCTCTCGATGAGACACTTTCAGTTCCAAAAACTGAATCCTAGCATATCATATGCTGACAACTAGATATAAATAATTGTCTTCATTCTTTGAACACTTTCTTGGCTTCAATGTAATCTTTAATCATAATGTTTTAATCTGAAAACATTATAACTTAAAATAAATAATCTTTATGAATTAATTATGGGCTCCATCGTTGCAAATACAACTTGTGCCTTGTTAATATTTGAAGACAAGAAACTCGGTTGCTATTGATCACCTTGGAAAGACCCACACTCAGTCAACCATATCTTTTCAAGGAGACATAATTCGGTTAATCTCTCTGCTAGAAACATGTGAAACTTGTCTATGCACAACATATCCAAAAATGGGAAACATCCAATAGTGGAATGAAAAGCTATGCCTCCTACAACATGATGGTTTTTCTATCACAAAAATTAGAAAATGTTCTTTGTTCTAGACTTGTATTCTGTTAAGTGTATCTTGCAGACCAAATTGAATTTCCACAATTCCTTTGGTGAGAACTTATAAAAATAGGTTTCATAAAACATATCCAAAATCCAACTTGATCCAATGATTCAAGTGAGAGATATACCCCTTGCACAGAGACTGATTTTTCTATCTCAGAAAATTTGTATTTACAGGCTGCATTGAAATTTATAAACATTCTTTGTGCTAACTCTTGCACAATTCTCTAGGAAAAATAATCAATTGCTTCCTGAATAAATGGTGAATCAATATCCCTCTTCCAAAATTTTGTTGGTTGACAAAATTTGTCCACTGATTGCATCTCTTAAACATAAAAAATAAAATGACTTGATATTGTTTGCAGTGCAAGAGCTATGTGTGTCTTGGCAACTCCATGATTTCATTGATCTGTACAAGCAAACTAGAAAAAGAAAACTATTGTTATGATCAACAACATAACAATACAGGCCCAATCTGAATTCATTGTAATATCACCACATCCCATAGTTGAAAAATGTGACAGCTATGAAGAAGGAGGCATGATAAAATGTTAAGCATCTGTGCGAGCCACAGTTGTTCTCTTTCTTATATTAAGTGGGGTGGCTTTATTTGCAACTGAGTGTCTTTCTATTCATCCAAATGAAAGTCTCTTTCCTGTTCAAACTTGAGTTTCTTGATAATATTTACAACTAATGGTGCTGGTGGTATATGGTAAACTTTGTGCTCCAAAATCTTACACTTAGGGAACTGCTCGAGAACTGCTTGAACTTTTGGAACCTGTTGAACTACTTTGAACCATTTTGAACCCGATTGAACTTATGAACCTGATTAAACTGAATGAACCTGATTGAACTAAATGAACCTGATTGAACTGAATGAACCTGATTGAACTAGTTCAATGGGGTTCAATGGTTCAAAGAGTTGTAAAGACGTTCTTTTTCACTTAACTAGAATTTAACATAGACCTTTAAAGGGAAAAATTCTATGGAGACATGATACACAACTAGAGGGGCCTGACTTAAAATTTTTTAATTGGGTGGACCACAAGTGGGCCAACATCTCTAAAACTCATTGTTCCTCCATCTATAGCTTTAACTTGAGGAATATTCTTTTGTCACCAGTCATGTGGCTTGAGAAATTATTAATCACATAACATTGCTCTCTATTATCTTGGGCATGTAATACAATTTGTATCAATATAGATTTATGTTTTCTATCTTCCTTCTTTTTTCTCCACACCTTTGAATTTTTCTCCTTTTGTGCTTTGAGATTTTGTTTCCTTCCATCTTTCATTTCAATATTATGAAGATGGCCCTATAAAAATATATTGTGTGACCATAATTATAATATTCAATATTGCATAGTAAGAGAACTTAAAAGAGCTATTTAATTTCTATTGACAACGATGGTGATATTCCTATTCCTATTCTAAGTAGAATTCCTTATGTGAATTTTATAATTTATTGCTTTTCACTAAGGATTTTTCATATAAATTAATAACCAATGAATTTAATCTTGTTCCAATTCATATGAATGTGTCTAGAAGGAAGTTCCCTTTTGAACCTGTCCTTATTATCCTTTAGAGGGTTTCTTGAATTCTATGGGATTTGACTCTTCTTGATTTTTGATTTTTGATAGGATTTATCAAGACTTCAACATATTTTTTTTCTTCTTCCTCGTTTTGTTTCTTAAGTGTGTCTCTTACTTTTAGACTTTCTCCTTTCATGGGAATTTTTAGTGTATAAGCATAACTCAATGAAATCTCTTCATAACTTAGCCTTGTTTTGTTAGATGATGATCTTTGGCTATTATTAATATCTTCCAAGATTTCAACTATTTTCTCAAATTTGTGATTTATATTCATTTTGATGGTTGATTTCTCTAATCCAGTCCTTAGAGAAGATACCTTGGATTCAAGTTGATTACAAGTTTCTTCCTGTGCCTTTAATTGTGATCTCACTTCTTCTTTTTTTTCACCTCCTAAAGTTTAATTTTAAACTGATGATTTTCTTATTTTCTTATTCAAAGGATTTAGTCTTTGTGCATTCTTCTTGAAAGAAGTACTTGTATCTTAGAAACTTCTTTCTAAGTATATCTATTTCATCTATAATATGGTAGAGCTCGTCCTCAAAGATATCTTCATTATCACTTTCAAGATTAGGTTTGACCCTTTCATCCTGATGTGAAGGATATACCATTTTGTCATTTTTTTAGGGTATTCCATTCAATTTCAAATGTCATGAATAACATTTTATATTTATAGTTATTCTAGTTACTATCATTAGATGAACTATTTTCCCTATGTGCATAAAGAATCTTCTTGTAGCCATTATTCTTTTTTTTATTATTATCACATACTTGTGGTTAAATTTGTTTTCCTTCCTTGAGTAATGCTCTGCTTTGTCATCATCACCACTTTCTCTTAGATATGGACAAATCTTAATGAAGTGGTCAACTTTCCTACAGTTGAAGCATTTAAATGGTAACTTCCTTCTGTTCTTTCTCCTTATATTTTGAATAAAAAGAGCTTCCCCTTTGTCCATTTCTTCATCAAAAATTTAACTTATCAAAGGTTCTTTATTGTTCAATTTTCTTGTGGCTTTGAATGTTGATTCCCCTATTAATGTGTCCCCTTTTCTATTGCTCACTTCATAAGATATAAGGATTCCATGTATTTTATCCATGTATAAATGGTCTCCATACTTCATTTCTTCTATTGCGGAGACTTTAGAATCAAATCTATTAGGAAGTGACCTTAATACTTTTTGGACTATCGTTGGTTCTTCTAGTTCCCCACCAAAACCTTGCATAGTAATGATTACCTCATCATGTCAAGCAATGAATGTTGCAATATTTTCTTCGTTCATCATTTTGAGGCTTCCAAATTTTCTTCAATGACTTGGAACTTTTTCCTTTTTCACCTTAGTGTATTCCTCATAGATGTTTTTCAATTTGTCCCATATGTCCTTTACAAATTTGCAACGCGTCTCTTTTATAACTTCTATTTTTAATAGTCCATATAAAATTGCATTCTTTTCTCTTGGTTTATTCTCATATACATTCCTTCATATTGAATTTGTTAGAGAATTTAATGGGGCTTTATATTTATTTATCAGTTATTACTAGATTTTATATCCTAGGGCACTTATGTGAGGCTCTATTTTATATCCTAGGGCACTTATGTGAGAATCCTTTTTGTCCACCCATGTGTGCTTCTTTAAATATTCCTTCCTAGTTGATTAGACTAATTTAAAGGGGTTGGCTTTGATACAAATTGTTGAGAATATAGTTAAACTGAGAGGGGAATGAATCAGTATAACTACTTTTTCAAAATTAAACTATATTAATTACAATTGCAACAATAATTCAAATGCAAAAAACACAAGAACATGATATGGATACCCTTAAAGGGAGAAAACCACAAAAATATGTTTCCTTTAGATATAAATTAAAATTTTAGAGGCATCAACCCCTCATTCAATTTGTGAGCACCAACTCACTAGAGGCACCGACTCCTCATTCAAATCTACACTTTCACAAGATTAAAAATGAACTTATCTTTCACAATCAACGATATCAATCTTCCTCTTTAAGTTTCTCTAGAAAATCAGTATAGATTTTCAACAATTTTTTTTTTTTCAATTTTCTATAACACGACTATTTATTTCACCTTTAAATTTTTCTTATATCAGATTAGAAACTTCTTACAATTCTATTATAAACTCTTGACAATCCTCTCCTTAAGCCAAGAATCAATTCACTTATGCAAGACTCTTTTCAAATCTAGTTTATAGTCTATCTTCTTGATTTACACTCAATTATATCAAACACTTTGTATTCAATTCTTCATGTTAGTCTTATATCTCATTTCCTTATATGAAATGATATGCATTTTTGTATAGACTTGTCTTTTGTTAATTCTTTTTTATTTGTTTCATTAATTTTTTATGCCTTATCATTTTAATCACTACTTTTATCTAGCTTGATTCCTTTTGATCAAAACCTAAATGAAGAGATATGTCTCTTGAATATTAGTGGGTTTGATTTTTAATGAATTATCAATGCCACTTTGTATATTAATGAATTATTTGTTCATTCAATATAAACTCAAATAAAGACCACTTGCTTTATTCCAAGACTACTTATATAATTAACTATTGTATTATATTTTTTGTAGCATTCACATTTTAAACTATATCATTTCCAAGTTATCCATTGTTGTCTTTTTTATATGACATATGAATAAGACAAAAGAATTCACATTTTTGAATAAGAGGAATTTCTCCACATTTTTTAATAAGACATTTTTTGTCTTATATGCCTTATGTTCTTGACTTTCTTTGATCGCTATTTTTCATTAATGTATAATTGCTATTATACTATTTGTTGAGCATACAAACATTTCTATTTCATTCTTCATCATCATTTCTCCCTATCCAACATGACATCAATGACAAACCTTTTCAACAACATCTACAAAGACCATCTAGACCATTTGAATGAAATGTGAGCCAAATGAATGAGCTTGAGGCATAACCATAGTAAAAAGGCCACTCAATGTAGCCATAGACATTAGCAATATTGTATGAGATATTAAAAAAGTTACAAATTGTCATTGTTAATATCTTTCAAATCACCTGTCTTGGGTATGAATTTAATACTACCTTTCTTTATGAAATTATCTAATGACCAAGTTTGCAAGGCTTTGAGGTACATAATGTTGTGTAGATCATATCCAACCATATCAAGTACACTTTGCATACATTCTCTAACATAGGTACGTATTGGTGTATATCGAGTTTCATCAACAATCAATAGTCAACTCAATAACATTCATTACTACCTCATATTGACATCTATTTCCACTCTTTATTATTCTATTTTTAATTATTTATCCTTGCAAAAACAGCCCTGCAATGCTTCTTGACACCACAATCAATTTAACTTAATAATTACTAGGAAAATATATATTGAGCCATTTTTAACTTCTAACATAATTTTTAAACTTATGATGAAATCTCACCCCTAAACAAAATAACTTACACAGTAGCAATCTAATAACCTATATTTTCAAATTTTGATTATCTCAAACTTCAAGAAAAATAAAATTACTAATTTATGCTTATAACTATTTGTAAAAATTAAAGTCGATGTTAATGCAATAATAATTAAATTTAATTTAATTATTATCATAATTTTTTTACTTTATCTTTCATTAAAATTATATTTAATAATATTTTTTATTAAATTTTTTAGTGGCTTTATTTACCAATTTCAATACATAATTGATATTATTCTCAGTATAAAAATCATAATACTAGATTGAAACCTCATGCAATACTAGGCTCTACTCTTTAGCTTATTATGTGCAAGAAAATTACATGTTGACTCCACATCTTTACTTTCATTGCAATTTTCTACCCTCACATGAGTAAAATTTCACGACCACAAAAAGGAAAAGGAAAAATATAAAAAAATTCCATTTGGAAGGCCAACAACATAATAAATTCATGTCATTTGTTGATTATGATGGTTTGGCCATTTCAATGTCTTTCATTTGTATTTTAAGGAAAAAATTAATTATAAAAATTTTCTTTTGAAAGTTTTTGTATAAAATATTTTTATCAATCTTTTAAGTCATGTATATTAATTATTAAAAAATAAATAATTTTAATAAAATAATACAAACAATTTGTGGTGAGACATGTAGTTAGTAGTTAAAACACTTCCTCGGTGAAATCACCACCAAGGTTCAAATCCTTGTTGGGTCGCTATATGCGTAGGTTTGGTACTTTCGTTGAGCTGGTGTGCTAAAAAATTTCAACAACAATAGTGTTTGGCACATTAAAAAATGGCCATCACTGATAAAAAAAAATTAATGAAAATAATTTAAATATTTTAAAGTATTATTATATATAAGCTAAATTAACTAATTGTTTTTTAACAGAAACTATATTTTTTCTAAATGTCACTAAAAAAAGACATCTATAGTACTCTAAAATGAATAAAGGAAGAATTCTATACTATTAATTTCAAATTGAACTAAAAAAATAAAAAATATATAAAATAACAATCAATTAATAATTATTAATATTAAATATTATACCTTACATATTCATATCAAATTGTAATTATTTAATAATTTTTAATAATAAATGTCAAAATCATAAATTTAATCTACTATGATAGGTTTTGAAATTCATATCAGAAAACTATTTTAAAAATTCATATCTAAATATTTTAAAAATTAGAAACAATTAAATCCATTTTTTTTCAAAATATTCTAAATCAAATTGTATTTTATAATAATATTACAAAATAATATAAATTAAAATTGAAGATTAGATTACTATATTGTATTTACTTCTAATATTTTTTTATTATTTATTAATAAATTAAAGAATCATATATACGATTAAATTCTAGGTTTGATGTCATTCCATCAGTACCAATCTACATCTATAAGTAATGGAGTCTCTCAAAAATTTGTTTTCATTGGCATATATACTAAATGACAAAAATGATGGTGAAGGGATAAATGTGACCTTGGGGAAGAACACTAGTAGTTGTGCACGTTCCAATAACCATGCATTTCTTGTGAACCCAACCCCACAGTTACTAACTTAAAAGATCCAAAAAAAAGATAACTAAAATCTCATTAATAAATTTCACATGTACCAATAGCTACTCACTTTTTAGCTTTTTTTCTCCATTCTTGGGCCATTTGTACATGACCAATAGGGCATTTATGCACAACCACTAGGTCATTAGTGCATAAGCATTGGCAATTTAAGTGCACAGTTATTGGGTTACCTTTATGTAGGTATCATGCAACAGTTTGAAATGTGTACTTTGCATGCATAATGGATCCCTTAGTGTGTGTCATTACTACAAGAGTTAAGTTGCATAGGGAGACAAAAAATAAAATCATCGAAACTTGATGTATCATTTAGAATTTGTGGGTGTGTGAAGTTAGCTATAACAACTAGTGGTATACTTCCCATACATTAAAAACAAAAAATGATGAAGTAAAAAACAATAGAAAAAATCTAGTGGTTACAATGTTTTTAATCATCTTGTACGGAAGACATGATGTCAACATGTTTAAATATAATGTCATATTACCATATTATTTATTGAGATGTACAAAATGATCAAAAAAAAAAGAAAAGAAAAAAAAAAGACTCATACTTGTGCACTAAATAATTTGTATTAATACCACAATATGATGTGACATCAGATAATTACTAACTTTTTAAAATTTATTAAAATCTTTTTGAACATAACATTTTTTATATTTCATTAGAAAACTATTTTCCCCCAACTACCATCCCCACTATTCAACTACTGTAACAGTGCCTTTGCCTTTCTACTTTAATGTACATCGAAGGCAATATCTCCTGCGAATACCTTGGTTGTCTCAAACTGATAGCGAAAAAGAAAAAGAACCTCCTTTGGCAGCGGCGTGTAGGGCAGCCTTCCCTTCAAAAATTATCATATGACTCACATGGCACCAACTCACCTGTCCTACAAATATGCATCTTGGATGGGCTTTGACATCACTATTTTTCACAGTGATGAAGAAATCACGGAAGATTATTGGTTTCTTTCACAAGCCTTTTATCTGCTAATAGGTTGAGGATCCTCTGGTACGTCAAAGTCACAGTCAACAAAGATAAAGCAAGAAAAAGAAAACGCCTTAAAATGAGAGCCGAAAGAAAGAAGATGCCTTGGTCCCTACCAGCTTTCTCTTTAATTATTCTCTTTCTTAACAAATGGTAATTGCACGTATAGAAACTTGTACAGATTTTTACCTCTTTTTATTCCCTGCAATTTTTCATTGAATTATATTTATTTAGACACCACTAGTATGCATCTGTCCTTGCAAACAAACTGTGATCTTGGCAACCGCGTACATTTCTAAATCGTATTACATTTTACGAGGAAGAGCTTATAGGGTAGACACATTATAATGTGTCGATTATTTGGTGTATTAAATTAACAGATAAATGTTGAAAATTTGGTTTTTTCTTTTCAAATAGGATTTTTTATTATAGACATATGATTGGTAAGTGTTTTTTCTTTTTTATTTTGTAAAAAATAGTATAATATTAAAAAAAAGGGTGATAATAAGATATATTTCTGAGTCTATTTGGAATAAATAAAAGGTTATAGCTATGAAATATAAAAACAAAATTAAGCTATTGTGACTATGGCAGTAGAGAAGGAAGATCTTGATCCTTGGGTTTCCCAAACATTATCAAGAGTAGAGTCATCAATGGGCTCTTAGCTAGTGGTAAGAGCAACATTTTATTCATTCTACTCAGTAGGCTATTTGGTCTGAATTGGAGAGATGATGAGTGGCACATAATGGAACTTGCTAATGTGCGGCCAACATCAGCCCTACCGAGGAGATAACAAACATGAAGTTTGAGACCATCCTCCATGGGTAGTAGAGTCCTTGGGAGTTTGAGGCATAGTGCCACAAGAGAAAGATCCATGACCTCCATGACTATCTTACCAAGAAGAGTGATTGCATTTATACCGACATCTACAAGGAGATGTAAAGTTAGATGGAACTTGGTAAATTATGCGGAAACATTACCTTAGTGATCTAGTAGCTCATAGAGATTCACAACTTCAAGTGAAACTTTTCTTGCTTGTGCCTAAATCTTCATAGGAACATTGGGGTAAATGACAGCATTAGAATACAAAGAATAGTGATCATTGTCAATGTTGCAAGTATAGAGAATAGCATTCGTACCTTTCTATCTACTAAAAAGAATTTACATCTTAAAAGTGTGTCAAATTCGAGTATACTTGTGAATTGTTTATGGTCAATCCACAAGCAAAATCATATTCCAAGATAAAGGGGCTGGCTTGAAAAGCCTAAAGAAATCATGAATCCAATTCATTGCTTCTTGAGCTTGGGGAGAACACTGAAAGAGATTCTTTAGTGATTCAATATGCCCACATAGAGTCCACTTAGGATTGGAAATGCTAATATGATTGACATGAGTCCCAATTGAAGGTCTTGATAAAATAAACACTAGGAAAAATGAATCAACTTAGGCTCTAAGATTATAGACCAAACACCCTAGAATCCCTTTTGCCACAACATACATGGGGAATACAATTAATTACTAGTGAGAATTAAGATAATCCACCATAAGGAAGCATGGATACAATTAAGAATAACCTTTAAAGGATCTAATCCCTGAAAAAATATTATTAACAATATTTCTAGTCTTTCCACATAGGTTTAAGGTAAGACACACATAATTTATGAATTAATTACAAAGAGATGACATCAATAATCATTTTCTAAATCTCGTGGTCCTAATTAGAATGTTTGTAATTCAATTTAAAAGAAAGAAATGAATAAAATTCTTGGGGATTAGGTCAATGAAATATGAAAAAGTTCTTACTCCTGTTTAAGAAAATTCTAGGCGTGAGTCAAGATAAGAGAGCCAATGACCTCCCTCAGGGATGGTGAAAAGGGGTCCACCAAATGGAGTATTAATTAATCGATAAACCATTACAAAATTCAAGGGTATTATAGATTCACAAGATACCCAAACAATTAAAAAAAAAATATTGAGTGAGAGTTAATTCCCTCACATGTGATGAGAAGAGCACCCATATCTAGGCCTTTCCAAGTTGAATATAGTTGAGGAGTGTCAGTGCTAATGCAATAATGATAAATAATTTTCTAGGCCTCAATGCCAGTGAGAACTCTGGTGATCTATTTAGCACACAAGGAAAATGAATGTCTAACATTGAAAACTAAGTATGAACATCGTGAACAAAATATTTTTTTGATGTCCCTCATATTTTAGGAAATACAATTCATTTAATAGTGAAGAGTTATTTCCTCATTATGTGTCCCATTCGAGATGGAATAAATATCTCGAAGCAAGGTGTTTGGTGCCTTATAACTTCTAATTTTGGCATAAGGTGTTGTGGTTGTCTATTCCATAGAACAAAATTATTTTCTTTCAAATTCATAGATGGACTCTAGGATCATTTTCTTTCAAATTCATAGATGGACTCCAAGAGCTTCTTTGACCCACCACTCTTGGAGAAATACACCAAGATTGACAAGTTGTTGGTTTCAAAACAAAAAAAATCCAGTTGGGTTTTAGTATTTGTCAGCATATCGGACATAGGTGTTTTGACAAGTTTTGAAATATGTAAAAATGAAATCCCTCTCCCTATGGATTTACGAGTGGTTTTGAAAGAGTGATAATTATTTTCTCATGGTTAACCAATATAGACTAGAACTTGTCCTCTTTTGTGGGAAGTGGTGTAACCTAACAAAGATCTCAATAGGTACTATATGTCACTAAGAGGCCAACAAACAATCCTTAATTTGTGGTTAGAGTTTTGACATCAATAGCAAGTGTTTGAAAGACTAATATATTAGATGTTTTGGGAGTAACAAGATTGACTAATATGAATGTCCACTATCTCTTTAATATATTGATAAAAGTAAACCACAAAATAAACTTGAAAATAAGGGTGAGACAAATAAAAAAATTCAAGCTCCTCACAAACAATAAAGTCTACTAAAGAGGAAATATTGGTAAGAGTAAAGTGGAAAATTGAACCCTAGTGATTCCCCACCTATGAGAGAGAAAGGAAATCACTAGGATGATTTTCAATTGGGAGATACTTTACATTCAAAAGAGGGGTTGAATTCACTAGATCCAAACCCTAGAGTGAATAAGGATCTGAATACTAAGTGAATTGCAAGGGTGCAATGCAATTTACCCTCTTTTGTAAGTAGAAGAGTCGACTTGTTAACTATGCAGAAAAGAGAGATAAAATGGGTGAAATGAGGAGCTACTAGTTTGGGATCACGTTGTAACTTTGGATCTGAGATATTTAGAATAATACAGATTTGCCCTACAAATTTGGAAAAAATTCATCAGGACCAAGGTGAAAGTGCACATGGTCCTCCAAAAAATCCATGAAATGAAAAGGGTTTTCTCATCTCTGCAAATGAAGCCCAAACCTGCAATTACAACTATGCACTTGCAACCTACACACAAAAAAGAAGGGAAGAAGGGTTGTGGATAAGGGTTTGCCTTAGTCAAACCCTGGTTGAGGAATCAACCTTGAAAGAAAGTGATTGCAAAGGTTAAATGTAAATGATGGAAGTGTATACCTTGTAAATTTTCAATTTGATGATGATGATTTCTTTTCTTCTTGAATGTAATCATGAGTGTGGTATGAAATGGCATGTAACATTATAAAACCCTAACACACACACATGCTTTGAAATGAATGTTGTAATGTTGCTCCAATGGATGAATGAAGAAGACACATGAAGAAGGAGATGTTTGAAGAATTGAACACTTGAACACATGATGATGTATATCTTTTCTTATGCTTGCTCATTATTCACTTATGTGAATGAGATGACTAAATCCCTTTTTATACTTGCCTGAGAGGATTAATTTGCATCTCACTGAAGGCCGAGATAGGAGAATTAAAGTCCCCAAGAAGAAAACTAGGTCCAAGGGTCAGATGGACCCATCTTAGAGCCACCCTAAGAGGGAGAATAGGGGTGCCACACCCCTATCCTGCCTTATTTTGGGGCCTAGACAGGGTCACAAAGTGTTATAAGGGTTGAAATAAGAGGAGATTTGGGGGGGATGATGCAGAGAGGTGTACCAATTAAGTAGGGGAATGTAGTTACAAAGGTGAGGGCTTAACATGCGGTCAAAATTGCAAGGGTTGTGATTTTATGATGCTATACTAAGAAAGTTCTAGAATGGGAAAAGTAGCACTAAGAATTTGACTTGCACTAAAGCATCAAGTGATTTCTTCTTATAGACTTAAAAGTTAGGTCCAACATTTAAACATGATGATTGAGAAATGAACAAGATATGGGTTGTAAGTAAAAACATCTTTGGCAACAGTAGATTCAATAAAGAAAAGAAGAAAAAATCGATGGTAATATTTTATAAAAAGGAAAGAGGAATGCAATGTGAAGACCAAGATTAAACTCTTGAACCTAGTCTTTAAGGAAATATTTAAGGGTAACTTTACCCACAAAATATCTAACAAGAGAAAGATTCTCAAGCCATTTGCAAGTTTTATTAGAGTTTGGAATGGGAAGAACAACATCTAGAGGTGGATCACCACTTTCTAGATTTACCTATTCACACATATACTTAAGTTTACTTAGGTATTTAAGAGATTTGTCTCACCTCATGCTGGTAGGACATGTGTACTCTCTTTTTGAGACACCTCTTCATACAAACTTGTGACTCTCTAGAACACTTTTCAAGTAGGTTAAGAAATATCTCATCTTTGGGGGCATTGTCAATGTGTTCAACTTGCCTACATCCACTATCTTGCCTATATATGCAAGCCTACTTTGTACATTCAAATGATCTCTTTGATAATATTCATTTGGATTTTTGTGTTCTTGTATTTTATGGAAGTTATGGTTTTTTCTTTATGATTTTGAAAATCCAAACAATTGATTGAGCAACCTTCCTACCTTGTCTACTATGATAAATTTTCAAGCATGTATAATTTTTGTATAGAACTCATTTCAGCATAAACATACATACTTTTCTATATATATATTGAATTATCCTAAATCTTCTAGAGATGAGCATATAAAATATTTTATTGTTACATTGGCATGTAGTATATTTTTGTGTCAAGTTATGGTATTTGTACTCTTGGAATATGTAGATATTAGGATTTTTTTAACTTGGAATTAGGATATGTATAGTTGAAATTTTAGAGTCTTATACATCCAAACTTGACATGATCTTGACATGCTAAAACTTTGAGGATCTCAATTGCTCGAATACCTTGAGATGCATCTATACCAAACTATCTTGCATTTATCTTGTATTTGAATATAAATACATGCATCAAAGGATCCACTCCCTTTTCTATCCTTTCCATTTAGTATTGTTTATTGTTGATACTCCTCTTCATATGTTCCCTCTCCATAAGCTTCAAAATTATGAATTTCGCCTCTCCATATTGAATTAAATAAAATTATTGGGGTGCTCAATGTACATTGTATTCTCAATGCACAACATATGTCAAATTATTGTCCTTCTAACATTGAAATATCTAGATCTTATGTTGTTTCAACTTATAATTAGGATATGTATAGATGAAATTTTTGAGCCTATTGCTTTCAAATTTATTGTAACCTTTCCATGCTAGAACTTTGAGATGCTCAAATGTTGTAACATGACATGTAGTTAAACATAATGATTTATCATCTAATCCAACTTTATGAATTCGGCTCTCTTATCCATCATTTCAGAAAATCTAAATCCAACACCATTTGTTGTTGGTATACATCTATGTGTGTTTGTTCACTATTAGTTTCAAATTCATGATGACTTTTATGAGAATTGGAACATGCTCACTATATATCACAGTGTCAACATGCAAATGCTCATTGACATTCTTCATGCCACTATGGTCCCATGAGATAATAAATCATTGCAATGTTTCCTACCTTGCCCAGAATTTATTGGTCTAGTTCACATGTGTGCTAGAGTCCCCTAAATAAAATTGTAGTTAAGAATACAAAACTAACTTTTTCGGTGAGATCAATAATTTTGGGATCTCCTAATCCATTTGTTGAACTAGATATGGAGTATTGTATTTTCCACTAGTGACACTTGAATTTGAGCCTTTTGAACAATGTTTCACTCATTATCATGGCCACACTCATAACTATACTCATGACCATCATACTCATCTTTCTTTTCCTTAGCACTATATTTAATCACATCATATTCATCATTGATCTTGCTTATCATTTGAGTTGAGCTTGTTCAAATGAGGATTGAGCACTAAACACTTGTGTTTCTAATCCGTTTGTTTTGTCAAATGTATTGTCATGTCTAATGAATATGTGTTTGATTGGGTTCAATATCCATGTTTTCTATGTTTCAATCATGCATGTCCATAATTTTTCAAACTTAAAATCATATGTAGGTACATCAAATCAACTATGACTATTTTAACAAGCTCTATTATTTTCATTATATATACTTGAATTCATAAGTTACAAAATATATTTTTAAAACAATTGTAAAATCTAACTTCAGTTAATTTTGAAAGGATTTCACTTTGTGCAATTCAAAACAACAAAAAGTAGAATGCAATTTTATTTGAAAAAAAAATGCAATTATTAAAATATAAATAAAAATTTCATATAATATCATTGATCATAAATTTTTCTATTATTTAATTTCTCTTAAATGTCAATCAATGTAAGATGAATACATCAAATTTGAAATCAATCAATTATATATCCCAAAGCAATAATTGATACATATAACTGTAGAATTTTGAACCTAACCTATCCTCTCTGAACCAACTAATTAGCAAACAATAACAGCAAAAAGAATAAATTGCAAAAAGAAATCACAATTCAGAATAAAAAACATAGTGCCTTATTTTTTGGAATTGCACACACCAATTTCTTTATTGAAGCTTAGTTAAAAAAATTACATAGAGGCTGTATATATAAAGAATTTGCAGCCTAGAAGAATTAATAATAACTGCAGTTCTAAATATATTCCTAGCATTGCATGGAAAGCTACTAAGACTCTCAAACTAAAAAAACAAACTACTCCCTAAATTAAAAATACAATAAGTGCATGCACAACATGCTTTATTTACTAAAAACAAATTCATGCAAAAAAAAAACTAAAAATAGTCCTAAGGATTAATGCATGTTGGAGTACATGCTTTATTTGCATGAATAAACAAAAAATTATTAACTAAATTAATCTAGCTGCATGCGAGCAGCATCAGATAACTGAGACATATATAAGATGTATTTGATTAAAAAACTGGTTAGCTTAATGAATTGATTTAATAGAACAATATATCATTTTGAAGTAGAAACTCTTATCATAATATGTTATATAGCATGTCTCTTTCATGTGAAAGCATTTAATCATACAATGATATAAACAAAGATGATAACTAAGTACAATTGTAGCCAGAGGGAGCGTAGAAATGAGAACCCGTTTAAGTTCCCATTTGAGTCGCCTTTGCCTCTCATTTGTAGCACGAAAGTTATATTCAAATAGCCATCACAATGATAAGAACACAAGCACAAGCAATGGTGCCAAAAATATTATGACAGTTGCCTCGCCTGTAAATATTATTTTATATTCCTTCTTACGGCGCTTGTTCTGCGATGAATCAAGTTTACGAGGTATTGTGACTAGGATGGCGGCACTTAAGAAAGCAAGACATGTAGAGACTATAGCTATTCCCAAGCTTACCATTGATAATTTGGCTAGTGCTGACCGATCTGCAACAAGTTTTGTCTGAAATCTTTCTCGAAAAATCCATTCAATCGCTACAGTCATGGATGCAAAGAAGCGAAGACAATCTGAGAATAAGAACACATGAAAAACTGTTTCTAATGACATACTGCCAAGAACACTTTCCTTATCAGTTCCACCTGGTACTTGAAATACAGCTGGAAATGTCACTGTGGCAATGAGTGATGCCACAAGTGTGTCTACATCAAATATTTTGCTCTCAAGGCGAATTTTATTAGTTGTTTTCTGTGACTTCCAAGGAGATGACTTAGATCTGCAATGGCATACTAAACTTTGTGTACCACCAAAATCTTTCAAACGTTTTGCAATATTACCATAGTTTGGCTTATCTTGAGATTCTGCATGTATTGCTATGTCCAATGGGCTTAAACCTTTATTGTTGACAAGATCTTCTTTTACTCCAGGAAATGACAACAATTGGTCTACAAGCTGCACCATTGAAAAAAAAGCCTATTTAATTATTCTAATACACATCTCATATATACAATAAAATTAATAAATTTCATATTCAAATTTTATAATATTTTTTTTAATATTAATATAGTTCAAAACATATACATCATATCCATTCTAAGGATGTAATCAGACTTGTGTCATGCAGTCACTATCTAGAGTATCATTATATGTAAATAAAAAATGGCCATAGCCCTATGTCAGATCGCTTAGCTTATATCATATACAATATAGAAGAAGTTTTGTACAACAAAATTTCTTCTTGTGTCAGTATAAGTATAACCCACAATACTAGTCAACGAGCACCAAGAACATTCTCCCTAGTCCTAGGAGAATGACAATCTACATCTTCAATCTTGAGTCTCTACATAAACTGTACCAATGCATCAATTTCATTTGGGTGTAACATATCCATGTGCTTCTTGAAATATTGAACAGACTGGATATCCATTTTGCAAATTTGAAGAACACCCTCCTGGACCACAATCATGAACCTATCTTTTGAGATCTCTAGAACAACAGAAACCTGAGACATAATGTAAAAGTGTGTGAGTTTAATATTAAACCCAGTAAGTCTCCTCCTCTTTTTTTGAAATACTTCTCCATTTCTTTCTTTCCAAAGAAACCAAAGGATTTCACAAGACAAAACATACTAGAACCGGTTCAAACTAAGATCAAAGGAATCCACAAAACCATAAAGAATTTCACTCCAAGAAGGACTAGGCTGATGGTTCCTGACAATGGGAGAACCAAGGAAGATGAACCACACAGCATAGGGAAACTGACATTAAAAAAACAAATGCTCAAAAGACTCCTGAACATTGCAAACTCCACACCTAATAGGTCTAGGACCCACAACAGATAAAAAAGAACCTAGCCCTAACTTTTTAAGAAGTGAAATCCATTTAAAACAAGATTTCTTAGGATCAATTGGGGAATGTCAAAAAAAATTAAAAATAAATTGCCACCTGGACTTAGGCCAATTGAGACCCCAACACTAATTGACTCGAGTGAAGATAGAGTAATCATCTTTCAACATCATGTAGATCTAATTAGTAGATATGTCCAAAAAAGGAGAGTCATCCAGCCATTTTAGTTGCTTCAAAAAACAATCAGTATCTAAGACCTTGCCAGGAAAAAAACAACCAGTAGCTTTAACAATAAGAGAATATGTTTTCTTCTGTGATAGAGGAATCCCATATTTAGAATTGAGCTCGGCCCAAGACCCTAGCCAGTTGTTAAATAGTACATTACTAATTAGAGAAATACCTTTATCATTCCAAATTTTAGCAGAGCAACTTTGAGTCAGAGCAAGAGGTTTACTATTTAAACTCACCCCCCACTAGATAGATCTGTCCATAACAGCATATGAAGGAGGATTACCTATAGCATCCTTAGAAGGGAGTAAACTCCTTACCAATGACCATGCCTTCCATAGTGAAGCAAATACATTAGAACCAAACACCTTCATATTATAGTCCCCCAAAACAGTATCACATAAAGGGATAGTCTTCCATTTTTTGCCTTTTTTAATAACAAACATTTCAATATAATTTATGATCAACACCTTCCATGGTTCATTACCATTCAAAGCTTTGACAATCTATTTAGAAGCTAGAGAAATGTCATGGGCCCTAAGATCTTTGATACCCAATCCACCCATAATCCTTGGTTTGCAACACCAATCCCAATTCACACAATGTCTCTTATTATGACCCATCCCATCAGACCATAGAAAGTCCCTCATGATCTTCTCAAGCTTGTTGGTTTGATAATTAGAAAACAACCATGCAGAGGCACACTAAATATGATGAGAGGAAAGAACCTTTTGCACGATTTGCACTCTTCTAGCCAAGGAGAGAAAATTTAATAATATTATTACGATCTTATATATATGTGTGTGTGTGTGTGTGTGTGTGTGTGTGTGTGTGTGTGTGTGTGTGTGTGTGTGAATGTATATCTATAGTACATATATATACACACACAAATATACAAATATGTATGAATATGTATATGCACACATATATAGACATAAGCAACATATTATTTTTAAAGATAAACACTAAACATATTATGTTAATTATTAAAATATCTTACATAAATTGTAAAGAATTTTGAAAATTGTCATTATTTGTTATATTAAAAAATATACAATAAATAAAAAATATTAGATTTCCACAATCTATAATTGTAAATTGACATACATTTAAACAAAGAAAGAAAAATAGAATAAATTGATAGAAGATAATGAGGACTATATGAGTTAGACATAGCTAACCTGGGGATCCACTCCATTCATGGCCACCAAATGCAAGGATGTATTACCCCAAATGTCATAGTCATAGCTCACCAGTTTGGTGTTAGTTTCACCCTCATTTTCAAGTAGTAACTTATTCAAGACAGAGAGTTGGTCATATTCCACAACAAAGTCCACAACTATTTTATGACAGGTGCTTTGTATCTCAACACAATCTAGCATTGACTTAAAAAATAAATCTATAATATCTCCATGGCCCTTCAGGGCTTCTATATGGATTGCACACCATCCAAAAATATCCTTCTTTCTCATTAAACTCTTATGTCAATCCACACACCAACCATTCAATTGAGTTTCTAATATCTCATTGAGAATCTCCTTATGTCCACCATGAGCGGCTGCATGCAATGGGGTGACACCCTTTTCATCTCCTATCAACAACATGAGAAGTATGATATTCAAGAAGAATCTAGACTTGCCAAGTATTAGCTTTACTTCATCTGCAAGAAGGAATTAGAGATTTAGTTTTATATATTTAGATTCTAGAGTAAAACAAAGTAATAAATCAACAAAGACACAAGATGTGTGAACTGTTGTCAGGACATCCAATCAAAATTAGTGAATCCTATAGGTCATTAAAAACTTCAATTTCTTTTTAAATAAATACTTTTTTTGAGGTTTTTAAAGATATTGGTACTCTTGAAAAACTGCACTTCTTAGACTTTCCTCTCATCATTTCATCATCTAGACTCTAGGATAAGTTAATTATAACTTATCTGGAAGTTTAAATGTTTAGTTATTTTTATTATTTTTTTCGGTTCAAGTTAAAATTCAGATGGTTTGATCACATTTGACCCTTTGCATTTACATTCTACAAAATTTCCCTTAGTTAAACTTAAATTGCATTTGAATATTATACAACTTTTAAGTTCAAATTAAGAACGTTCAAGATAAGTGTAGAAATCTCATTCACATTGATGGACCTAATGACAATAGTGCATGTGTATATGGAGAAAAACATTTCTCATCATGAGGATATGATTGATTATGCTGAGGTTGTTGATCTGGAAAATTACTCTAATTATGTTGGGTTTGTTGAGTTGGAAAATTATAGATCAGAGAAAGATGATGTGTTCAACCAATAGAAATGCTCTAGATCAAAATGATATTTAGAGGTGTATTTAGTGGCTAATGTTCTTTGTGTTGGGAAAATCAAGCATCCTAGAAAAGCCATCTAAGATCAATATGTGCATCTAGAATCCAATACAAATCCACACTTCCATGCCATAAAGAAGAATCCAGAACAATTGAATTTCCCACATTAATCCTTAGATGAAAATGATTGCAATTTAAGATCTTGCGAGATCAAACTATAGTTTCTGCAATATGCATACATTTAGATTCAACGACATAGAATCATAAAATAGAAAAAAAGATAGAAGAATACAACACAAATTTACCATGCAGAAAACCCTTTCGAGTAAAAAACCTCACACTCCAAAACTAGAGATTCATTGTATTATTCAATAACAAAAACAATTACAATAAAATCTCAAAACCATTCTGGCCTTTTTTCAAATGAGGAAGAGCTACTCTATATATATACAAATTGGAGAAACTTAATGCTATAATTAAGTTCTCAAATTTGCCACCTCTAACCCTCTAAATGTCACCACTATAGCCATATTATTGACTAAGCCTATATGTGAAACTCAATCATCTACAAGGTTGACACATATAGAGTCCAACATGATTCTACTATGAATCACTTGATAATTTACTAAGTCAATACAACCGGGTTGTAAAGTCCTAGTTGGAGATAACTTACTAAATATAGTAAATATGACTCACACAACTACATGTATGACACATATGGGAGCAAAGTCCTAATTGAAGACAACATGTATGACACACATGGAAGTAGAGTCCTAATTGACTTCATATTCCAACATTCTCCCACTTTAGATCACATTTCAAATTCATGAATAATTCCTCTACTAAAAGACCATTGTCAATGTTGCCTATCATCACTACCATCCATGAAACCACATAGATCCAAAATAGTTTTTTATGCTCCATCAAGTCATATGAAACAATATCCAAGATGTCCACTATCTTAGACAACAATCCCTACCATCATCCAACATGACACCTATGGAAGAAAAGGAACAAGCCAAGGTGAAAATGCACAGTCCAAATAACACAATTATAAGATCCCAGTGATATGAAAGGATACATGATACTGCCACTACTCCATTGTGCTCACAAGTTATACAAAAGAATCAACAACATCAACTCCAAAGACTGTAACTAGAACATAACTTTGAAGTAATCCTCCAAAAAACAAGATAAAATAGGTCAGCTAGAACAAAAATCAAATTGACTGCTCCCATCCAACTGATAAACCTATGCAACTAAAAATAGCACCCACAAAAAGTGCTAAATCATCCACTCGCCCATACCTCAAAGGTATATACCATGAGTTAACTAATGCCCCCGACATAACCAACCCAAGAAACTGCAACCTCAAGCTCCATGTGCAAATGAGTCAATGAGGACCAAAAACATTCATGAACTCCCAGTGCATGAGTAATATTGAATCTAAAAATATCAAAGGCATACCAAGTCTACCAATTTCAACACATAGAAAGTGTAATAGAGTATGTACCAAAGACCATCTACAAAGATGTGCAAATCCTGCAAATAAAACTATTGCAAGAAACATGTCTCTCAACACTTGCCTCCAAGCCTCTCTTATGTTATCCACATTTGACAAAAGAAAGAGATATAAGAACCTTCATGCCATCACCCAAGTGACAACATATGACCACAAACTAGTGATCACTATAGCTCTATATAGAACCTCACATCAATGCTAAGTGAATCTGAACCTCGTGGAAGACCACTAAGACTAAAGAGAGAATCTACAAACAATAAATATATACAATGTCCTTCTACAAACACCTCTAAGTGTTAGTTGTGCCAAGTAAGATCTCCTTCAAATCCCCAAGAGAAAATCCATAACATCCAAATCTGTTCAACCTCAATAGATTAATCATAACATATACATCATGTATCTACATGGATGTAAGCCTCTCCAAGAAGATCAAACTACTTCATTTCCTATTTCAGGAAATCAGCCCACAACTATCCCTTATGATCACTATAAAAGAAAACACATTCCAAGGAGATAAACGTGCTATCCATCTCTCACAATGATTCCTCCATAACTTTTTGACTATAGCTCAAGATCCATAAATTTGAAAGAAAAGAATAAAACACCTGAGAGAAATAATGGGCATACCTCTCAAGTGATAAACCATTGAGTAGACCAAGAGTGGGGAATGAGAATTCTCCTCAAAGATCTACAAGTCATCACGACTCATCCAAGAACAATCTCCTCATATATCTCTATTTAACTCACATCCAACCAAGTGTAGGCTCCTCAAACTTCCAATTGAAATCTCATCAAGAGTAACCATCGTAGTACATGTCTCTCATCTCAAGAGAACCACAACCTCACCTAAGTCTCTGAATATCCATTAGTACCAGAAAATGATCAATCCATGTCAAATTCCAAATGCATCTCCGCACTCCCATGGAGTTCTTAGACATATGAGCAATGTACCCAATACAAAGAGAACTCATCAAACCACTATCAAAGCTCCAATCTATAGATTCGGGAACCCATCATGACATCATGATCTTACCATCTCGTCATAGGAGATCACATTCTCCTAGTGAACATACCATGGTATCAAGAGCAATGTATCATGCCAAACTCTAATGCACAATCAAGAGTATACCATGTCATAACACCAACATACTCTAAACCAACATCACCTATCAAGGACCACCAACACCTCACACCAAAGACTCTAAGAGTCCTCCATGGCTCCAAGATTTTACACATCCTCAAATAGTGTACATGCAAAGGTGAAGGAACCTTTGTGCATCAACAGGATCTAAGAGTCCTTCCAAAACATTTGCATCAGTAAAGAAGATCATCCATCACCAAGTGATGAATACATAGTCACTGCTAAAGCTCCAATTGAATCATGATACTGAGCCCTCTAAGCACATGACACACCATCTCCTAAATATAAAAAAATCTAGGTCCACATACACTCAAGTGTACTACTAATCACACCAAGTGAAACCAAGATCTCCAAACCAAGGAAATACACCATGCTATGGGACCCCATAACCAACTATCCATGCATTTACTTATCATACATCCTCTCATCTCAAAACAATCACACCAATACACAAGTTACCACAAACAAGACCAACTAACAAGTCTACATAAACATTGAATCAAACCTCATGGAGATAGACAGCCCACATCTGAGCTTTCCCACAAAAAAAATGTGGGTAAAGACACCTGACAATATTTCATAACTCGTAGATCAAATCATTGAAACATGCAAAACCACTATCACATTAGCAACATGTGAGCTGAGATCCCAAAGAAATAATCCTGTAGACAACATGGCTCAAGCATCGAATGAAGCACAGATCTGATTTGCCAATCGTGTCCATATCAAGCACCATAGTCTTAGAATCCACCAAGCACCACCACTTAAATGAATAACCATGTACCAACATATCCATGTAGAGAAATCATAACACTTTCTCTTGCCATGCATAAAGCATGCATGAAAAACTAGAGCTATCTCATCTAGTAACACTCCAAAGGAAATAAGGTCTAGAAAATAGCTCTTATGTAGCTCCACAAAACCACAAGTTTTTCTTGACCATGTAAAACCTGCAAAACCACTATGTTTGAGAACTCCCATGCACATCCATACCCACTTCACATTTGGAAGACTCAAAAGTCTATAGAAGCACTAAACACCTCAACCTAAAATAATGGATTTTGATAGATGAGCATTGCCATAGCTTTTAATGAAAACCTATAAACCCCTCAGATCCAAGGAACATGAATCTGAGCCATGCAAGTACAATAGCCCATAAGGAAAAAGAAGATCGGGAACTCCAGACCCATTTGTAGACCAACTCCATAACCACCAATAGTACATGGATCCAAGGCCTATAGGCTATTTTAGAAGCTTCCAGATCATCAAATGATCAACTCCATAGCCTCCATCTTCCACATCCTTCAAAATGCATGTTGTCTCCTAAGACAAAAACAACTGTAGGACTTTCACTCAACGAAGGATTAATCTTCAGTCGATTCCTTCAGATTCCCTCAAGCTTTGTAGGCTAAGAAATCATTACAGAAGCAATACCCAGAACCTGAAACACCAAAGATCTTCACATGTAAGAACATGCAAGAAACATGAGAGTCCATGCAAGTACATGCAACACTCATTATGCACATGCAAGAAACCTGCAAATCCTTGAACTATTGCTTTGATACCAATTGTCGGGAAAATTAGGCATCCCAGAAAAGCCATATGAGATCAATATGCACATCCAACATCCAACACAAATGCACACTTCTATGCCATAAAGCAGAATCAGGCCCAATTTAATTTCTCACCTTAATCCTTAGAAGAAAGTGATTGCAATTTAAGATCTTGTGGGATCAAACCACAATTTCAACAACATGCATAGATTTAAATTCAACAACACAAATCATAAAATAGATGAAAGGATAGAAGAATAAAACACAGATTTACTGTGGGGAAAACACTTTCAGGTAAAAAACCCCACACTCCAAAACTAGAAAGTCATTGTATTATTCAACAACAGAAACAGTTACAATACAATCTCAAAACCATTCTGACCTTTTTTCAAATGAGGAAGAGCTACTCTATATATACAAATTTGAGAAACTTAATGCTATAATCAAGTTCTTAAATTTGCCACCTCTGACCCTTTGAATGCCACCACTATAGTCATATTATTGACTAAGCCTATTTGTGGCACTCAATCATCTACAAGGTTGACACATATAGAGTCCAACATGATTTTACTATGGATCACTTGATAGTTTACTAAGTCAATACAACTGAGTTGTAGAGTCCTAGTTGGAAACAACTTACTAAATATAGTAAGAATGACTCACACAACTACATGTATGACACATACGAGAGCAGAGTCCTAATTGAATACAACATGTATGACACATATGGAAGTAGAATCCTATTTGACTTCATATTCCAACAGTTTGTGCTCAATTCAATGCGCTGCTTCTTTGTTTTTTGTTGTGACAGGTTACTAATATTTCTCGTCTCTCTCTTTCCAATAAAAAGAACGTTCATACAAAATACTTATTCAAAAAAATAAAATTGAATTGTTCCATTGGAAGCAATGGCACACCGATTTTAAAAGTAGGTAGGCAAACAACAATTTTTAGAAGTGGTTTAAGTGGTTGAAAACAATCATGAAGAATTGGCCAAACAAATGAAAAAATAATAGAACATTTGGTGAACATTCAAACAAATTGCCGAGAATCTTGGTAAACAGGTTAACAGTTTTTAGGAGGCTGGAAAATAATCATAAAGAAAGGCTGGAAAATAACCATAAGGCTTGAAAATAATCATTAAGACTTGGTCAAGTGGTAAGGAGTTTCTGAATTCTATTGTGTAAGGTTAATAATAGAATGTGATCTAAAATTGAATCCAAAAATTACTTAGACCTGTTATTATAAATTACTGCCAATTTTTATGTAGAAAGAAGTCAACGTGACTTGGGTCCCCTGTAAATAACCTTTGCACGCTGTTGTTGATTCTTCAAACCCTTTCCGCAAATTACCTAAACTGTGCTAACTACCAATACATTCGAATGATTCCCCAAACTGCAAATGAAATGGCAGAAAGAGTACTACCACTACATTCAATTGATTCACCACAATATAAATTAACGGGTAGAAAGAATATTGTGGGGAAGTTTAAATGGCAACTGTGACTCGTTTATATGTAATTCCTGATTGAATCGTATGTTTTAGTTAACTTTGCCTCTACCCATAATTAAGATCAAGACTTCTAATACTCTCTGGATTTCTTCATGTAACTGCTGATTTATTTTAAGAAAAAGCCAAATAAATGTATGTATGAGAGCATACCTAGATATCCTGCAAAAGTTGCAGTGTTGAGGCATGTCTGACGGTCCTCCCTTGGCCAAAAAACCAGAAACAATGTCGTGGCTACTTTCACATTACCGTGCTCTGAAGCTATTACCAGGGCAGTTTCTCCAACCTGATTGCGCCTGTATACAGCATACTTGTTACACGTAAGCAGACTTTCCACAACCTCACGCGTACCATTCTTAGCAGATTCATACAGCGTCGTGTTCTTATCAGAATTACGAGTTGCAGCCAAGCAGGGCTTGCACTAAGTATTAATTCAACAACTTCCTCATGCCCTTCTCTTGCAGCGATGTGCAGAGCACTATTTCCTTCAAAAGTAAGCCCCCGGGTCACATGCTGCTGGTTCTGTCCATATATATCTTGCAGGACTTTGAGATCGCCCTGTTTGGTAGCAACAACGAGATCATGATGCATTTTTGTGATTAGGGCTTCCTTTTCTAATGCTTCACCGCTTTACCCTGCTACATTTTATACTGTTTGTATATGGTAGTGAAGGGCAAGTCTTATTTTGTTAATTAAACGATTAATTAATGATTATGTGAAAAATTATTAAAATTTAATTGTGTAATTTTGAATTAGCTATTGTGTGAATTATGTTCATAAAATTATTTCATCTTTCATTTGGCAGATTTATCTACCATTTCTACACTCAGCAAAAACATTGTCTTCTGTTTTTTAAATGAATTCATCAGAAACTCCGTAGATAATAATTTTAAGCCAAAGGAGGTCATTTACATTCATGCCCATCAAAATAAGACAAATCAGTATCTCAATATAACGTTATAACGTAAAAACTAGCACTTGCATTTGAATGAGGTGCAATGATAATGTCGATAATAATTTATATTATTAAATATGTACTATAATTAATGTTATTAGATTTCTACAATCTATGTGATAATTCTTTAAAGCTTCTGGATTATTTTGTGTGCAATTTTTTTTTCATCAACGTTCTGAATTACAAGCCTTGTTTGACTTTAAAAACATGTAACCCCCCTCTCAAAGACCCTAGAGATATCTATTCGAAGTCAGGGGTTTATAAGGTAATTTGCTCATAAGGCACCCTATATATAAGGGAGACGGTTTGTTCTTTCAAAACTGGAATGCAGGAGCATGGTGCTGACATCAAGCACAAGCATGTTCTCAAATTGGCGTTAGTACAACACTCCTTAGCCACCAATCATCATATTTATTTAGAGGACACTAAAATCCTTTTTAAGGAAGAAAAATTAATCAAAAGGAAACTTAAGGAGGCCATTGTCATTTATAATCACTCGACCAATCTTAACCATGACAATGGATGGAGCTTCAATCCCTTTTGGAAGCCTTTGCTTGATTCTCTAAGAGGCTCCCTTTGTTAGCTTCCTTGTCCTCATTTCCTTCCTTTTTCCTCTCTTTATTTCCTCTTGGCTTTACTTGGTTTAGCTCTTTGTTATTTTCCTTTTCTTTGCTTTTACTTTCCTTTTCACTTTTTGTCTCTTTCATTGTTTTTAGTATTAGTTCACACACACACACACACACACACATTTTTTTGCCATAGCAAGAATATGATTAGAAGAAGTATTATCATTGAAATTTTGCACATCTCAAAATTTAAGATGACATGTTAAAAAACCTAAAAGATATAAAAGTTGAAAAGATTAAGAATGGAACATTTGTTGTTTTTCTATTTCTTCCATTTGTTCATTGCAAATGAACATCTTAATTATATAAAAAAGAGAACCAATATGCTAAACAAACTTTAAGCCTTAATAACAAACTTAGAGCATGGCTTAACCGACACGCTTGAAACATTTGATTACTTAGGTGGCTTGTCCTTTGGGCCCATTTGAATTGTGTTTTCTCATTTTTTGTAGTAGTGTTTAACCCATACTCCCTTGCCCCTTACCGTAGAATTTTCACCATCACGATTCCCATAGTTTGTAGTTTCCATTCCCAAGTCTTGAAACATTTGTTGTGTCATGGATGAGGGTTTTTACTTTAATCTCACATGCATTCTTTATATTGATCGGGGTGTAATTTTTTATATTAAGAGATCTCATCAAGTGAAGCTGCAAGGACATGACAAATAATACTAATATAATAATGCATTATTATTTTTCTTATAAGTTTCATAACTATATTTTTATCATTCTTCTTTAGAACCATAGATATTAAAAATATTCTTCTAAATGTCAACTATTAGTCATACCATCAATTTTTCATTATTACTATTATATTATTAGAATATAATTTATCATCACATCCATTAATCATTGGTCATTCATTAATTCATTTTTTATTGTTAACTAATATGTAGATACTAAAATTATTCTTTAAATCATTAACTTTTAATTATTTGCATATCATCTATTTATTGTACCTTCAATTAATCATTTATAAATCATTATTTATTACAAATCATTGATTGATTATTGTCAATCATTATTTTTATTTATTAGTTAACTATATAAAAAAGAGAACCAATATGCTAAACAAACTTTAAAACCTTAATAACAAACTTAGAGCTTGGCTTAACCGACACACTTGAAACATTTCATTACTTAGGTGGCTTGTCCTTTGGGCCCATTTGAATTGTGTTTTCTCATATTTTGTAGTAGTGTTTAACCCGTACTCCCTTAACCCTTACCATAGCATTTTCACCATCACGATTCCCATAGTTTGTAGTTTCCATTCCCAAGGCTTGAAACATTTGTTGTGTCATGGATGAGGGTTTTTATTTTAATCTTACATGCATTCTTTATATTGGTTGGGGTGTAATTTTTTATATTAAGAGATCTCATAAAGTGAAGCTGCAAGGACATGACAAATAATACTAATATAATAATGCATTATTACTTTTCTTATAAGTTTCATAACTATATTTTTATCATTCTTCTTTAGAACCATAGATATTAAAAATATTCTTCTAAATGTCAACTATTAGTCATACCATCAATTTTTCATTATTACTATTATATTATTAGAATATAATTTATCATCACGTCCATTAATCATTGGTCATTCATTAATTCATTTTTTATTGTTAACTAATATGTAGATACTAAAATTATTCTTTAAATCATTAAATTTTAATTATTTGCATATCATCTATTTATTGTACCTTCAATTAATCATTTATGAATCATTATTTATTACAAATCATTGATTGATTATTGTCAATCATTATCTTTATTTATTAATTAACTATATAAAAAAGAGAACCAATATACTAAACAAACTTTAAGACCTTAATAACAAACTTAGAGCTTGGCTTAACTGACACACTTAAAATATCTGACTACTTAGGTGGCTTGTCCTTTGGGCTCATTTGAATTGTGTTTTCTCATTTTTTGTAGTAGTGTTTAACCTGTACTCCCTTACCCCTTACGGTAGCATTTTCACCATTGTGATTCCCATAGTTTGTAGTTTCCATTCCCAAGTCTTGAAGAATTTGTTGTGTCATGGATGAGGGTTTTTATTTTAATCTCACATGCATTCTTTATATTGATTGGGGTGTAATTTTTTATATTAAGAGATCTCATAAAGTGACGCTGCAAGGACATGACAAATAATACTAATATAATAATGCATTATTACTTTTCTTATAAGTTTCATAACTATATTTTTATCCTTCTTCTTTAGAACCATAGACATTAAAAATATTCTTCTAAATGTCAACTATTAGTCATACCATCAATTTTTCATTATTAATATTATATTATTAGAATATAATTTATCATCACATCCTTTAATCATTGGTCATTCATTAATTCATTTTTTATTGTTAACTAATATGTAGATGCTAAAATTATTCTTTAAATCATTAACTTTTAATTATTTGCATATCATCTATTTATTGTACCTTCAATTAATCATTTATGAATCATTATTTACTAAAAATCATTGATTGATTATTGTCAATCATTATTTTTATTTATTAATTAATTATATAAAAAAGAGAACCAATATGCTAAACAAACTTTAAAACCTTAATAACAAACTTAGAGCTTGGCTTAACCGACACACTTGAAACATTTCATTACTTAGGTGGCTTGTCCTTTGGGCCCATTTGAATTGTGTTTTCTCATATTTTGTAGTAGTGTTTAACCCATACTCCCTTAACCCTTATCGTAGCATTTTCACCATCGCGATTCCAATAGTTTGTAGTTTCCATTCCCAAGTCTTGAAACATTTGTTGTGTCATGGATGAGGGTTTTTACTTTAATCTCACATGCATTCTTTATATTGGTTGGGGTGTAATTTTTTATATTAAGAGATCTCATAAAGTGAAGCTGCAAGGACATGACAAATAATACTAATATAATAATGTATTATTACTTTTCTTATAAGTTTCATAACTATATTTTTATCATTCTTCTTTAGAACCATAGATATTAAAAATATTCTTCTAAATGTCAACTATTAGTCATACCATCAATTTTTCATTATCGCTACTATATTATTAGAATATAATTTATCATCATGTCCATTAATCATTGGTCATTCATTAATTCATTTTTTATTGTTAACTAATATGTAGATACTAAAATTATTCTTTAAATCATTAACTTTTAATTATTTGCATATCATCTATTTATTGTACCTTCAATTAATCATTTACGAATCAATATTTATTACAAATCATTGATTGATTATTGTTAATCATTACTTTTATTTATTAATTAAATTTTTCTATTTATCATTTTCCATATTTATTAAATAATTGGAGAACATGTATTTAAAATAGATCAATATCTTTTCTTGACAAGGTCCTTAAATTTAATTGAAATTATTGAATTTTTAAAAATAAGTTTGTATGACTTTGAATATTATTGTAGCAATATACTGCAGATAATTAACACAATATTGTCTATTAAAAGGAGGGGTAAAAATTTATTGAAATCAAGAAGAATAACAAAGCAAGGGCATTACATAGCCCTATCAAGCTCAACTAAGTCAAGCAACTATTGAGACAAATCTAGGGGTAACTGAGCCCAGTCCACAACATTCCAATCATAAATATGATTAGAAGCCCACTTGGCCAAACAATCAGTAACACCATTCCATTCTCTAGGAATATGGATAAAAGTAATAGACTCCGAAGAAACACAAAGGTTAAGAATTTGCTCAACAATCAAAGCTAAATGCTAGCTAACCCATCTAAATGTTGCCTATTCAATAAGTTGACCACAAATTGCGAGTCAGGTTCACATATGATTATGCGCCACCCTAACTTACTTGCACACTCCAAAGCAAATAAAATGGCCTAAGCCTCCATTAAGTTATTAGTATGAAGACCCATATAAACTGAGAAGAAAAATTGAAAATATCCAAAAGCATTTCGACCCACACCAACAATACCAGCATGACTAGGGTTTCCCCAAGAAGAGCCATCTGTATTAATTTTTAAAACTCCCTGAAGAGGAGGAGACCAACTCCCCTTCCTATTCACCTTCAGAGTAGGGTGTCTACATCTATTGCACATTAACTGTCATTGTGAAGGAGATAGATGAAGACAATTAAAACACTCAACATCACTAGGAGCTACCAAATTAGACATATCACACTTAGCCACAACAGTCTCTCACAAAGAATGCAGGATTTTTCACCACAAGTGAAGGGCCACCAATCGCACATCCTAAAAAATCCAACGATTTCTCTCCAACCAAAGGTTCTATATAATTAACGATGGGCTAATAGCCCAAGCATCTTGAAGGAAAGATGTAGAAACAGGGGCCCTACTCCCCCACTCCACAAATTTAGCCCACGAGGAAAGATGCCTATAGGGCATATTCCACACCCTCCACCAAAAATTCCAAATCTCTCTAGCATAAGAACACTTCAAGAAATGATGAGAGACACTCTCCACAATATCACAACAAATCACACACATTGGGGGACCATTGAAACCATGCTTGCACAAATTATCCCAAGTGAGACATCTATTGTGAGCCACCAGCCACATGAAGAAATTACACTTGGGCCACGACAACTTGTGTGAAACTTCCTTCCATCACAGAACCTCAATATCCCCAAACACCTCCCTATCCAACTATTTATAACCAACAGACATAGAGTACTTCCCAGACACATCAGAACTATTCCAAGCTATAACATTAGATCCCCTCAAAGAATTACAAGTTTGGGAAGCCATAAGTTGAGCCATCTCACACCTATCATCCTCAGACCCTCCAGGTGGCCACTTAGAAGGATGCTTCCAATAGTAGGTAACAATCAAGCCACAATGCTCTGCAATATTGCAATGCTCAATAGTGTCCCATCCAACCACAATAAAAACATCACAAAGGGACTAAAGGTGAGAGCACAAAGAGAGAATAGGTGGGTGACCATCCCAATAATCTAACAAAAAGAGAACATGTGACTGAGTATGACAAATCCAAAAAAGAGCAAGCTTAATCAACTGAGCCCCTACTTTGAGAGTATGCCAAATCATAGAATTACTTCCCTCCTAAGGATAGCGAGGAAGCTCAAAAGAAGCAACACCTCCAAGATATTTCTGTTTGAGAATATGGGCCCATAACTAGTGTTGATGGTTACACCAATGCTAGTAAAGCTTTGTTGCAATAGATTGACTATTCAAGAGAATAATATAATCCAAGACCACCCTCCTACTTCAAATGACATGCAAATCCCCACTTAACAAGGCTCTACTTATTAGCCAACAAATTGCCACTCCAAATAAATTATCGAGAGAGAGCATCAAATTCTCTAAGGAAATACATTGGGGGTACTTGAACAAAGAACTTGTAGATGAGAAAGGCCTATATAACATACTTGAGAAGGGTAACTTTAGTAGTTGTAGACAACCACCGATGAGTCCAATGAGTTACCATCCTCTATAACTTATCAAGAAGAAACTACCAGAAGGACCTAGGTTGGTGACCAATGACAAGAGGAATACCCAATTAAATAAAGGGAAGATTCCCAATTTGAAACCACAAAATAGATGCAATCTGCCACTAGATGGTGTGAGGATTATTAAAGAAGAAAGTAGAGGACCTATGCTCATTCACTTTCTGACTCGAAGCCGCAAGGTAGATATGCAGAACTTTCCTTCAGGATTCAACTTTCGAATACGAGCCAACCCCATGAGAGAGGTGTCATCCACAAATTGGAGATGAGAAAGCACTAGAAAACCCAACCCCCACTACCAAACATGAATCAAGCCTTCAGAAACCTGGAATTTAAGAAACTGATCCAGCCCCTCCGCCATAATAATAAATAGATAAGGAGAGAGTGAGTCCCCTTGATGTAGACCTCGAGTAGCACCAAAAAGATCTGAAGGCTCACCATTCACAATAACTAAAAATGAGGAAGAGGTTACGCAGCTCATAGTCCAACTCACACACTTTGCAGGAAACCCAAAAGCCAACAAAATCTTTTGAAGAAACTACATTTAACTCTATCATATGCTTTGGCCATATCCAGCTTAATGAACATAGACGTATCCTTAGAGGTCACCATTGAATGAATGATCTCAGAAGAAACCACTACCTCATCCAAAATCTGATAAACCACAACAAAACCGCCTTGCTCCTCAGAGATAATAACTTGAAAATAATATTTAAGCCTCTCAACAAAAAAATTTGTAATAATATTGTATGCCACATTACAAAGAGCAATATGTGTAAAAATTTCAAGCCTACTAGCACCTTCCTTCTTAGGAATAAGGATAAAAAATGTAGCATTCAGGGCACAAAGCATTTGCTTATTCTTAAAAGAATCTCAAACAACCTCTAACAAGTTCATCTTCACAATATCCCAAAACTTTTGGAAAAATTCAATAGGAAAATCCTCAAGGCAGTGGCTTTCCCCTTATTCATACCAAACACCACCTCCTCCACTTCAAACAAAGTAATTTGGTGAGTAAGTAAAGCATTCAAATCATTAGAAATCAGAGAAGGAATACAAGTGAGAGCCATATCCTCATCAGCCTCTGTCAAAGGAGAATCCTCCATAAATAGAGCGAAATAGAATTGATGAGCCTCTCTGAACACAACTTGTTGCAAAGATATCATAACACCCTCAGAATTAAATAGAGATGAGATATACCACTTATTTCATCAAGCCTGCACAGAGTGATGAAAAAGAGAAGTATACTTATCACCTTCTTGAATCCAATCAATTCTATCCTTTTTATTCCAAAATATATCCTCCCAAAGCTCCCACTCCTCCACCAATTTTAGAGCCTGGGACTCAACATGCCCAAGAGCCTCTAAAAATCCCAGGTCCCTAATCTGATGAGTAATAATAGCAAGACACTCCTACGCTTCCCTTTTCTTGGCGCTTAGATTGCAAAAATATGACCTATTCAAGACAATATTAGTTTGAAGAATGATAAAGAAAATAGTGATGAGATCAAATAAAAATATATTTAGATTTAACCAAGTACTCTAAATAATTGAATCAAACTAAGTTATTTATACAAAATGTTGATTTCAAATTAGTATTTGTTAAAGTTTTAAGATATTTAATCTATACAAAATGTTGAATCCAAATTAATATTTATTAAACTTCTAACATATTTAGATATGTAGAAAATTATTTATTAAATATAATAATTCATGCCAATATACTATTTAAAATTATAAGATATTTATATATGTACAAAATGTTTATTTAAATATAATAATTCATACTAATATATTGTTTAAAGTTCTAATATATTTTTAAATATGTAGAAATTTGAATAAGAGAAATCATGAACATTTACACTGATTGAATGGTTTTTTCATGCTTTTCTTGGTTGGTTTTGGTAGGGCAAGTATTTTTTTACCAAACTTAGTGCCTTTTTAACAAATCAAGAAAAAAGAAAAAGCATAAGGTAAATGGGGAACATTTACCTTCCAAACGATTTGACCATCTAAGGAATTATAGATGTTTAATTATTATTGTGATGTTTAATAAGCATTCTCTTTTCCTTCTAATTTTTTTTTCTTTCTTATTTTCCATCTACATCATATGTTTAATAATTATTTTATTAAATTTTTCATAATTCTTTAATAATTTATTTTGTGTCAAAATACTATATTTTGACATTTTTTAATCTTTTATGCAAAGTAATAATTATAATTTAGTTTTATATTATTTTTAATTTTAAACTATATAAAATCCTTCATTTTATTTAATATGATATTTTCAAAATTTTAATAGTTTTTTTTCAAATTAAATATAATCATACAATCATCAATATCATTATAACTTGTATCTGGTAACCTTTCCAACCATTAAAAAATAAGATTAAAAATATTTTTTCAATAATTATTGATTTCTAATTACTTTAATTTTTTATTATTATTTAAAAATTAGGAAAAATATTATTTTATTAAATATCAACCATGAATAAAAAAAATTAATTTTATTAAATAATATTTATAAAATTTTTTTTGATAAAATTATTTCAAAAATTAAATTTAAAATATTTTTAATAATTATTTTAATGATATTAATTATTAAATGAAAGACAATTATAATAAATTAAAATGTTAAAAGAAAAACTAAAAGTAATACTATCAGATCATGAATTTTTAAAATTATTTTAATAATATTAATTATTATATTATGAAATGAAAAACTAACATAATAAATTAAAATGGTAAAAGAAAAACCTAAAAAATAATACTAGCTTATATATATATATATATATATATAGTCCTGAACAGTAGATGAGTTGGCCTGGGTCGTGGGTTTGCTCTCCATTGGTCTTGGGTTCAACTCCTGTCGGGCTTACCTATTGCTTGGGGCTTGCAGGCAGTCTCCGCACCTCCAATGGACTAGTCTCGCCTCAGCTTGCCTTTCCTTGAACCCCAACTTGGCATCCATAAGACCAAGGTAAGGCGAGGGGAGACGCTGGGCTATATATATATATATATTTTAAAGGATAAGAGCTATCAGTATGGGGATATCACCCTTGTATTAATTAAAAATAGTTTTACAAAAAAATCTTTCATTGCCTATTAGCAAGACCTCAGACGATACTACTACCTTCCCGTCCCATTGTACAATAGACCACAGTTTTAAACCCACCCACCAATGACTAGCACCAAACTTAGTCTTTACATGTTATGGACCACCATTGAGGGTTTGCATGATGACCCCAGCAAACTCTCCAATATTGATTACATTTTCAGTAGCTCTAGCCGAGAACCACCATGTCTTTGAGCTTGTTACTCTGCAAAATGGGGACATGTTCCCATTCTCCACAACACACCTAAAGACTTCCCAAGCATTCTCCCAGAATGTTCTCATCAACTCCTTCAACTGTTCCTTTTCTACATGTCTATGCTCTGCCCAACTTTTTTCTCTGTCATCTGACACATCGCTCCCATCATTTTCACTCTCCTCCTATTCATCCTCTGAGTCTGAGGGGAGAAAGACACTCGGCTGGAAGTAGGTTTTAAGTATGTTGATCCATTCATTCTCTGACGGGATTCAAATGGAATTAGTGATGTTATTTCCATTGCTGGCTTGACAAAACCACACACCATCTCCATGGCTTTTTCCCTATTTTCAATGATGTCCACCAAGGGCATAAGCACAACTTCATAAACCATGGCATAACACCAATGGCATTCAAAGTTAAGTGTAATCCCCACAAGCCCTTTTACCGCATCATAAACATACTCTTCTGTGACAAACAAGCTGTGAAGCTATACGTCCAATGTTTCTTCACAGTTCATGCACCCGATGTTGCCAAAATATGCCATAGATAAGGATGTAGCCCAGCTCGTGCACTATCTGAGGCCCACTTGGCCAAGTAGTCAGCCACTCCATTCCATTTTTGAGGAATATGGATGAAGGATACCTGCTCCAATAAAGAGCTGTTGGAGAATCTGTTGAACAATCCTTGCCAACTGCCACTAAATGCCACCTGCCTACTGCTCAGACAACAAGTTAACAACAATTTATGAATCCAATTCACAAATCACCTTCCTATAACCCAATGCCAAAGCCTTCTCAAGTGCATAAAGAATTGCAAAACCCTCCATAAAATTATTTGACTACCACCCTTTATGCACCGAAAAGAAGAAAACAACCTCCCCCCTGCTATTCCTGCCAACACCACCTACTCTAGCAAGGCATGGGTTACCCCTAGATGAGCCATCAGTGTTAATCTTGATAAACTCATCCTGAGGGGGTATCCACCTTCCCACAATTTGTACCTTCTTCATAGCTTGCCTACCTCTCTTGACACAAGCAAAGGCTAGAGAAAACTCCCACAAGCCAAGCCTTCTCACAATATCTGCCCCATCTCTACCCAGTGAGAAATTTACCTCACATTTAGCTTCCACTATCTTCCAAATCATAGCCATGGTCCTATTCCAAACTTGTTGAACAAACAATTTGGTCTCATAAAAAATCCTCTTGTTCCTTTCGAGCCAGATCTGCTACAGAATGAAGATGGGACCAATATACCAAACAGTCTAGAGGAAGGAGGACGGGATAGGAGGTCTTCCCAAACTGCTCCAAAACTCCTCTAGAGAATCCACATGGACACAAGGATGCTTCCACACCCCCCACCAATAGTGTCAGATAAGCACAGAGAAGGGGCATCTAAAGAACAGGTGTGAGGAATCTTCCTCTCCATAACCACACAAAACACAAATAGAAGGCCCCAAGAATCCCCGCTTGTAGATATTGTCCCAAGTTAGGCATCTATTCCAAGCCAAAGTCTAAGCAAAGCAGTTACACTTTGGCCAAGAAGCATTATTCCACACTTGTTTCCACCAGTTCACTTCTCTTCCCTCAAGTATTCAGCTCAATAATTCCCAGTACCCACTAACCACAGAGAAAATGCACTTAGGATTTGGAGACCCAGCAAGCCTATCCCTACCCTTAAGGGAGCTACAGTGTCTATTCACCAAAATATCCTACAACTCAGCACACTCTTCCTCCATCCCAACAATCGGCCATTCATTAGGAGTCTTCCATCGCTCCAAATCTAGTTGACCGCACCTATAGACAACCTTGAAGTCACTCACCCTTGACGATCCCACTTCCAAAAACCTCTAGCCTAGGTTTCCAAGGTTAGGAAACTGATCAAGGATGGGAGGGTAATCATCCCAAGAGTCATTCTAGAAAAGGACCTCTTCCCCCCTTTGCAAATCCAGAAAAGCCCTACCTTAATGAGAGAAGCCCCCCTCTTGAGAGTGTACCAGATCGATGAGAACTTTCCTTGAAGGGGATATCTAGGGGTTTCCTCCATCAGGATCCTTTGCATATACTTGTTGGCCAAAATCCTGGCCCAACCTTGATCCTGCCCAATGCACCACCTCCAGTACAATTTAGCTACAAGTGCTTCCCCAAAAAGAATAGACTGCCTTAAACCAAGCCCCCCCCGACTGCTTCGAGCTACACACCAAGTCCCAATTGACCAGACTCCATTTGGAAGAGGAGAGATTACCTGCCCATAAGAATTGCCTAGCTAGAGAGTCCAAACCCTTCACGAACCACTTAGGAGCCACCTGAAGCATACATCGATAGATCGAAAGAGCCTAAACCACTAACTGAATTAGTTGAACCCTCCCCGCAAAGGATAACCATCTATGAGTCCAGTGATCAACCTTCAAGTGGAATTTGTCTAAGATCCCTTCCCACGACTCCCTAGGAGGGTTGTGAGGAGATACAGGAATACCCAAATAAGTCAAGGGCAAGGAGCCAACTTGAAATCTCAAGATAAGAGCAATCCTCCTTTGAATAGAATAAAGAGTGTTGAAAAAGAGGATAGAAGATTTATCCACATTGATCAACTAGCCAGAAGCCGCAAGATAAACATCCAAGACCTTACACAAATTAGTAGCTTCATTGATTTGAGCTAACCCCATAAGGGTTGTATCATCCACAAACTACAAGTGAGACTGTGGCTATAAGTCATTACCCCATCTCCAACCCTGAATAGTACCCAGGCCCACATTATGCTTAATCAGCCTCCCCAAACCCTTGGCAAGAAGAATGAATAAATAAGGGGAGAGGGGATCCCCCTGACAAAGACCCCTAGAAGCACCAAACAACTCAGTATGGTCTCCATTGATAAGCATAGAGAAAGAAGTGGACATAACACAACTCATAACCCACTGGATCCACTCATCAGCAAAGCGAAAAGCCCTAAGGATCTTCTGAAGGAAGGACCACAGAACTCTATCGTATGCCTTAGCCATATCTAGCTTGATAAATATAGCTTTTTCCTTGGAGGTTGCCATAGAATGAATGGTCTCCATAGAAATGACCACCCCATCAAGAAATCGGTGCCCTTCCACAAACCCACTCTGCTCCTTAGAAATAACATTCCCCAGGCACTTCTTCAATCTATTCGCTATTAGCTTAGAGATGATCTTATAAATCACATTGCAGAGAGATATAGTGCAGAACTAGCCTAATCGGTCAGCCCCTTCACACTTGGGGATTAAAGAAATGAAGGTTGCATTCAATGCCTTAAGCATCTGCTTATTCCTTGGGGACTCCTGGACCACTTCCAATAAATCCAGCTTAATAATATGCTAGAACTCTTGAAAGAATTCCACCAGGAACCCATCTGGTCTAGGATCCTTTCCTTTCCTCATGTGGAAGACAATCCTCTCAAGTTCTTCCATCAAGATAGGACCCAAAATCTACTCATTCATCTCCCTTGAGACCAGAGAAGGGATGCAAGATAGAACCAGATTCTCCTCCATTGTTTCCCCCTGAGAGTCCTCCCTAAAGAGGGACTGGAAAAACTGAAGAGACTCCCTAGACATCTCCTATAGGGATAAGCACTGCTCACCTCTATCATTAACCAGAATAGGAATGGAATTTTTTGTGTCTCCTTTCTTTCACTAAGTTGAAGAAGAAAGCAGTGTTCTTGTCCCCCTCCTTTAGCCAATCAATACGAGCTCTCTACTTCCAATATATTTCTTTCCTAATCTCCCATTCCTCTACCACCTTGACAACCCTAACCTCCTCTCTAAGCAAATCCTTAGACAACCCATGCTCTCTGATTTCACTCGTGATCTCATTCATCACAATTAGAGAAACTTTCTTCTCATTAAAGATTTTCTCGAAACCTTGTCGGTTCCACAGTTTAAGCTAAAGCTTAACAAATTGCAGCTGCTTGGCAAAAGAGTACATGGTAGTGCCAAAGGTCAGCCTCCCTCTCCTCCACCAGTCTGCAACTAGAGCTTGCAAAGAAGAGTCCCAAAGCCACATAAGTTGGAATTTGAAGGAAGGCGAACGAGATACTCGAGCCGAAGATGAAACCAACTTGATGGGCTAGTGATATGACCCTCTCTAGTCAAGAATCTCAGAGCTTGTGAACCACCCCCCTCCAATCCAAAAGCAAGAAACCAGAAAATGATCCAACTATTCAGCAATCCAATTCTCTCCCATCCTCCCATTGTTGCAAGTGAACAATCCATTGCTAGGCTTGATGTCAACTAACTACAGCAAGGATATACTATCCTAGAAAAGGAAAGAAGAAGGTTCCAACCGCATTACACCCCCTTTATTTTCACTCAACTCTAGGATGGCATTAAAGTCTCCTGCCATAATCCAAGGATGAAAAGGGGCCAAACTTCGCATACCAGAAACATGAGACCATAAGTTTTGCTTACCTTGAATATCAGTGGGAGCATAGATATTTGAAAAAAAGATGAATTCCCCTGTCTCAAGACTAGATAGCACCCCAAATAACGAGGATCTAGAGGCAGCCCACCAAACAGGGTGGAACCTTAAAGGGTTCCAAAGACAAGACACCCGTCCCAAGGAACTAGCTGCCCCAACACATTGACACTAACCTCATCCCCATAGCTTTGGCATGAGACCCATCATACTCTCCATAGAAAGTTTAGCTTCTTGCAAGAAAAGGACATCAGGTGAATGATTCCTAATCAAATCTCAAACAACTTTTTGTCTAGGGTTGTTGTTGAAGCCCCTTACATTGCATGAGAGCACAATCACTTAGGAGGGTTGGAAAAGTGTGTATCCAAAGTCTTCACTGACCTTGACTCAACCAGATTCTTCCCCATCAATTTGATCTTATCCAGATCCTTTTTTCTACCAACCTTTGAGCTCTTCTCTGAAGCACTTTTCTTAATATCTTTCTGATGTAGACCCAGGTGAATGGAGGACTTATTACTTTTAACCCCAGCTAGTTCCAATTTTAAAGCAATCGGAGAACCCTTCCCCTTAGCCAGATTCACCTCAAAACCAGGAGCCAGGCCCAACTAAACCCCTACTGTCTAGTCCATCTCCATCTGCTGGCTTCTAGCCACTAGCAAGACCTAGGTAGAATTCTCCATTACACTTTCCAGAACCCCTCCTGATGCACCCTAATCCAGAGGGGTTAACCTCAGGTTTACTTCCTGATGGCTCATGTCATCCAAGGCCTCAAATCTGTTAAAGGTGTCCTCCTCACATTTCTCCTATAAGGGCCTCTTTTGTCCTCTATTCCTATTCTTTGTCTTAACTGAGACAAAACCATCAGCACCCTCAACCACATCTGACATTGCTGCTTTCCCTTTCTTAGCCCTATCAAGGCTCTATTTTGACTACTAAGGTTGTCGCACCATCATTTTGTATCTAGGACACTTACGCTATAAGTGACCATACTCATGACACAGACGACAGTGAAATGGTAAAGTCTCATAATCTAACTGTTGAACCCAAGAATATGAGTCTGCACACATATCTATAGCATCTGGCAAGGGTTTACTAAGATGTATTTCAACACAGATACATGCAAAGGTCATTAACTTTCTCCCCAGAGTTTGTGACGAGGATCCCACTGGCCTCCCAAGTAGAGCGGCGAGCATCCATAACACATCCTCCCGATAGTATTCCACTAGAAGATGTGGTAACTGAACCCACATTGGAACCTTGTTTGGGAGCTCCTCTGAAGGATTAAACCCCACATGCCAAGGTTTGATGAATAATCCCACCTAGCTGTAAAAATACGGGCCTCCTTCAAAGACCCTATTGCGATCCTCCATGCAGTTCAAAGTAACCATGAAGTAGTTATTTGCCAGAAGCATAATCTCCATTTCCCCTTTCGGTGCCCAAGTCTGCTGCGCTAGTTTTCCAAAAACTATAGCAAAACCCTCATTCCCAAAAAGTTGCAATATAGAGAGTGATTTGAAAAATATTCAATGTCTTCAGCTATTATCTTAGGAGGGATGATCAGTTTTGGCCTCTCACTGCATCTCTCCAGGCAACCATTAATCTTCACCATGCGAGAGTTACAACACTCCTAGATCCCAAGTCAGAAGAGAAGAGATTATTGTTCATTTCATTTATGCTTTTAATTTGTTTCTCTATTTTTATATTATGATCTTTGCAAGTGTGTTAGACAAATTTTTTAATGTGACCGGCAATGCTAGCGTGACACATCCTCTGATAACATGTGGGTAGGGGGGAGACTAGACCTCCTGACCTTGTGCTTCACTACTAGAATCTCTCGCCAATCATGCTAGGCCCTCAACCCATAAATTAATCTTTGAATACTGAGGCATAACAATAATTCAAAAAAATAAAGAGTTTTAAATAAATTAACAATAGCTACTAAAAATATTTGTGCTAATATAGGCTAATAAATAATGTATAAATGAGGATAACATAATTTTGAATGCATAAAAATAAATTAAATAAATTTGGAGCAGCTAAGGAAAGATTAATGTTGCGAACCAAATTTATCACAAGAATATACTACTTGATGATGTATATAATTATATTTTGAGGCTATGAATGAATCCATTGGCATGGGTGCTAATGTAGGCTAGTAAATATTGTGTAAATGATAATAAAATAATGTAGAATGCATAAAAATAAATTAAATAAATATGGAGCGCCTAGGAAAAGATATTAGGTTGCGATCAACACTTAACGCAATAATATAATACTCGATGATGTATAACTATATAAATGCATTCTATTGAAAAAAATTAAAAATTAAATAGCAATTACATTTTATTTAAAATATTATATTAGCAAAAGTTGTATTTGTAATAAATACAAATTATTAAAGACATATTCTTATTATTTTTCAACAAAGTAATAATTATTTCAACTTTTTTACATATTTAAACAAACTACACAAAAGTGTGTCACTTGTTTCACTTTTTTCTAGATCATCCTAATCAAATCAATAAATATCCACCACCTAAAAAGTTATGAAATTCAATTAATTGATATTAAGACCTAAATTTGAGAATTGTTCAAATAAACAGATAGTTATCTATTAAAACTTTCCCTTCAAACACTATAATATATCAACAACAATAGATTTCCACAATCCATTCGATTAATAGTGTATGTTTTTTAATTGGATTGTGTGAATTTTTTTGCATAAAAAACATACACCACTATAATATATGTTTTATAAAAAAAAATAAAAAAATATATATATATAAAAAACATATTTATATTTATCTATCTATCCCATATCTAATAAATAAATATGGAGTGACTAGGAAAATATATTAGGTTGTGATCAACACTTAACACAATAATATAATACTTGATGATGTATAACTATATAAATGCATTCTATTGAACAAAATTACAAATTAAATAGCATTTATATTTTATTTAAAATATTATATTAGCAAAACTTGTATTTGTAATAAATGCAAATTATTAAAGACATTCTTATTATTTTTCAACCAAGTAATAATTATTTCAACTTTTTAACATATTTAAACAAACTGCAACAAAGGGTGTCACTTGTTTCTTTCTATATCATCCTAATCAAATCCATAAAAATCCACCACCTTAAAAGTTATGAATTCAATTAATTGATATTAAGACCTAAAGTTGAGAATTGTTCAAATCAATCAAATAGTTATCTATTAAAAATTGCCCTTCAAACACTATAATATATCAACAATAGTAGATTTCCACAATTCATTCGATTAATGATGTATGTTTTTGAATTCGATTGTGTGAAAAATTTTGCATAAAAAAACATACACGACTATAATAAATGATTTATAAAAAAAACAAAAAATTAAATATATATAAAAAACCATATTTATATCTATCTATCTATCCAATATGTAGTAAAGTTGTTTGTTAACCACCGTGGAGGGTGGCCCCTACTATTCTACACAAATTTTATAAATGAAAACATATAGATCTGGCCACCAAATTTAGGCCTTAACTTACATGTCTCCAAACACACACAATGTCGAACCTCTTTCTCTTCCAATATTTAGTATGCAAATACATAAAAAAGAGTAAGGAATGCGACCACATGTATTGCAATCCGCATGATCAAGATTTTAGGATCTTCAATTTTCCTCGTCCTCGTTAAAATTTGAGAAACCAATAACAAAAGGGGCACGCCAACATAAAATGCTGAGAGTAATGAAATAGAGATCTCTCCTGCCAAAAGCCCTTGATACCCGATGAAGACATTTTTATCCGTACTTTTTGACTTCATAAAATTAGAAGGTACTGTGATGACAATAGTAGCACTCATGAATGCTGCTGTCGTACAGAAGATTGAGAATAGCAAGGTCACCACGGACTTGTGGGACAGGGGGAAAGTTGTTCCGAAATAGGCGTCTCCAAACAGTTGTCGAAGTAACCATGCGACAACCACTGGAAAGGAAGTGATGAAGGCCACGATATCAGAGTATATGAAAAATTGGAAAAGTTCATGAAATGCCATCTTGGCAGCTCCATAGTGTATGCTATTTTTGTCATCCTCAATTCCCCCGGGGATTTGAAAGATGGCCGCAAATGTGACGGTGGCAATGAGCGATGCCACTACTATTTGTGTATTGACAATATCTCTGTCTCCCCCTTGCTTCGAGTTAAACCTTGGCTTGACATGGAATCGAATACCTCCTGCGTCTTCCAGTTTCTGTTGGATGATGGCACAGTTGGCGTTGTCTTTGGCTGCTGCAGATGCAATGTCAAGTGCAGTCATACTTTGATTATTCAGAGCATTCACGTCTACACCTGGAGGTGAGAGAAGACACTCCAGTAGCTGCACACTCCACAAAATAATGTTGCATTACATCTCCGCCCATTCAAATGTGCCTTTTTACAAAGCTTGTTAAAGTTCAAACATAATCAAGTAACTTATTGATGCATAATCAAACTTTCAATGTGTGCCCACCTTCCAATAATTTAGTTAATCCATAAATATTAATAATAAATTAATTAAGCTATAGCAATTATTAAAACTCTTTGTAAATGAAAATAAGGGAATCGAACTTCCATCTGGAAAAAAAATGATTGTTAAAAAAAAACCTTTCAATAATATTAAAGTTAACTCTATTTAATAAAATTTATGTAATATAACATAGATCAATTTATATTAAATCAACTAGAATTGTGAAAATCTTAATTGAGCAATTACTAGTTACATTATTTAATAAAATATACAAATATTTGTATGTTTTACAATTAAAAATATTATTTTCTATTATGTATTCCATTAGAGTCAAATAATCTATAAACCTTGTGATGAGATGATTCTAGAGATTTTGATCATTTTTACATACATGAATATAATCTATAACTCATAGATTTGATCTTGTAGAATGAATACTGCTAGTTTTTTATTTGTCTAATTCTCTATGCTTCATCAAATGTCAAGGACTCGTGGTGTTTAGAAACACCAACTAAAAATTTCAAAATCACAAAGATCTTGTTCTCTTAGATTGAATCCACCAAGAGGAGCAAATTTTTAAACATTAAAATAATCAAGTTTAGCAATCTTGAGACACACAAATCTTCAAAAATTATGGAAAATATAATTAAGTTCTTTTTATGTGTTTCAATTGAAATGATGACAAGATGATTTATCTTTAAACATGAATGATATTCAATATTTCTAAATATGATGGATGATAAAATGAATACAATTAAACACTTTTAAATCCAATGATATAAAAATAAATCTTGCAAATGTTTACCTAGTCAACTCATAAGAGCTATTGAAATGAGTAAAAAATGACCAAATTTTAAATATGATTTGTAAAAGCTTAAAGATCAATCTCATATGTATAGAATTATTTCAACACTCATTTGAGTCATTCAATACAATAATGTGATGGAGTCAATATGGGGATGGAATATAAGGGAGTAAGTGCATGGATATCTATGTAAAAAAATGATAATCAAAATGAATGTATTAAAATATGTGTATATGGAAGAAATACAGATAAATTCTTGGCAATGTGTGGTAATAAGGATAAGTATTGGAATGAGGGAATGATCCTAAGTTCACATAATGATTCACCATTTGTCAATATGTAATTGCACTAATACATTCTTTCTAAATGGGCAAAAAAAACAAGATGATTTAACATTCAAAAGAAAATTTTGTCATTATATTTTCCCAATATTTTGAGGTCATGTGAAGTGTCACATATAATTCAATTAATCTAGCTTAATAGTTTGATTATTGTACAAGTTGTTTATATCACAACTCAATTTCGAACGTTTGAGAAAAAATCATTGATTAGGTTTGAATAATGTTTAAAATAATTATTTATTAAATGTAATAAATTGAAAAAATAATAAATTAATTAAACCAAATAATTAAATAAGTGGACTAAGCTATTTAATTAATTTTATTATAAATTAAATAAAAAATATTCATATCACATCACATTATAATATTAAAATACATATATGATTTTGATATTAATAGCAGCAAAATAAGGGTGTTGACCCAAAATACAACAACCTAGAGGGCGTAAAGCCAACCCCCTGGTTACTAACTTTAAAAACCAAAAATTGATAACTAAAATCTCATTAATGAATTTGACATGTACCAATAGTTGCTCACTTTTTAGCTTTTTTTCTCCATTCTTGGCCCATTTGTGCATGACCACTAGGGCATTTATGCACAACCACTGGGTCATTAGTGCATAAGCATTGGCAATTTAAATGCACATTTATTGGGGTATCTTTATGTAGGTATCAAGCAATAGTTTGAAATGCGTACTTTGCACGCATAATGGCCTCCCTTAGTGTGTGGCATTACTACAAGAGCTATGTTGCATAGGGAGACAACAAAAAAATCATCAAAACTTGATGTATCATTTAGAATTTGTGGATGTGTGAAGTTAGCGATAATGACTACTGGTATGCTTCTCATATATTAAAAACAAAAAACCATGAAGTAAAAAACAATAGCGAAAATCTAGTTGTTACAATGTTTTCAATCATCTTGTACGAAAGACATGATATACTCCTTGGATATTAGGTGGTTCCATTTCAAATAAGAAATCATTTGGGTCTACAAATGTTTAGTACTGAGTCAACATGTTTAAATATAATATCACATTAGCATATTATTTATTGTAATATTCAAAATGGTCGAAAGAGTAAGACTCATACTTGTACTCTAAATTATTTCTATTAATATGTTGATATGATATAATATCACATAATTAATTACTTTTTAAAATTTATAAAAAACTTTTTGAACATAACATTTTTTATATTTCATTAGAAAACTATTTTCCCCAAACTACCATCCCCACTATTCAACACCTCTAACATTGCCTTTGCCGTTTTACTTTAACGTACATCGACGGCAATATCTCCTGCGAATACCTTGGTTGCCTCAAACTGATAGCGAAAAAGAAAAAGAACCTCCTTTGGCAGCGGCGTGTAGGGCAGCATTCCCTTCAAAAGTAATCATATGACTCACATGGCGCCAACTCACCTGTTTTACAAATATGCATTTTTCACAGTGATGAAGAAATCACGGAAGATTATTGGTTTCTTTCACAAGCCTTTTATCTGCTAATAGGTTGAAGTTCCTCTGGTACGTCAAAGTCACAGTCAACAAAGATAAAGCAAGAAAAAGAAAATGCCTTAAAATGAGAGCCGAAAAAAAGAAGATGCCTTGGTCCCTCCCAGCTTTCTCTTTAATTATTCTGTTTCTTAACAAATGATAATTGCACGTATAGAAACTTGTGCAGATCTCCTAACTTACGTGTTTACCATTATTTGTTCCGTGCAATTTTTCATAAAATTATATATATTTAGACACCACTAGTATGCTTCTGTCCTTCCAAACAAACTATGATATTCGCAACCGCAGTACATTTCTAAATCGTATGACATTTTACGAGGAAAAGTTTATAGGGTGGACACATTATAATGTGTCGATTATTTGGTGTATTAAATTAACAGATAAATGTTGAACATTTGGGTTTTTCTCTTCAAATAGGATTTTTTTATTATAGACATAGGATTGGTAAGTGTTTTTTCTTTCAATTTCATGAAATTTTTTCTTTTTAGCATTAAAAAAATAGTACAATAAAAAAAAGGTGGCAATAAGATATATTCATGAGTCTATTTGGAATAAATAAAAGATTGTCGCTATGAAATATAAAAAAAAAATTATGTTATTTTGACTGTCAGATAGAGAAGGAAGATATTGATCATGGGGTTTCCCCAAACATTGTCAAGAGTAGAGTCATCAATTGACTCTCAGCTAGTGGTAGGAGCAACATTTTCTTCATTGTCCTCAGTACGCTATTTGGTCTGAATTGGAGAGATAATATGTGGCACATAATTGTACTTGCTAATGTGTGGCCAACATCAGCCCTACTGAGGAGATGACAAACATGAAGGTTGAGACCATCCTCCATGGGTAGGAGAGTCCTTGGGAGTTTGAGGCATGGTGCCACAAGAGCAAGATCCATGACCTACATGACTATCTTACCAAGAATAGTGACTGCATCTATAGCAACATCCACAAGGAGATGTACAGTTAAACAGAACTTGGGAAATTATGCAAAAACATTACCTTAGTGATCTAGTAGCTCCTAGAGATGCATAACTTCAGGTAAAACTTTTCTTTCTTGTTCCTAAATCTACATAGGAACATTGTAAGGTAAATGATAGCATTAGTATACAAAGAATAATGATCATTATCAATGCTGCAAGTAAAGAGAATAGAAATCCTACCTTTCTATCTACTAAACAAAATTTCCATCTTAAAAGTGTGTCAAATTAGAGTATACTTGTGAGGAATTTAGGGTCAATTCCCAAGTAAAGTCATATTCCAAGATAAAGGGGTTGTCTTGAAAGGATTGAAGAAATCATAAATCCAATTCAATACTTCTTGAGCTTGGGGAGAAAACTAAAAGAGATTCTTAAATGATTCAATATGCCCACATAGAGTCCAATTAAGATTGGAAATGCTAATATGAGTGAGATGAGTCCCAATTGAAGGTCCTGATAAAATAAACACTAGGAAAAATGAATCAACTTATGCTCTAGCATTAAAGACCAAACACTCTAGAATCATTTTTGCCACAACACACATGAGGAATACAATTACTAGTGAGAATTAAGATAATCCACCATAAGCAAGAAGGATATAATTAAGAATAATCTTTAAAGAACCCAATCCCTGAAAAGGGATTATTAAAAATATTTCTAGTCTTTCCACAGAGGTTTAAGGCAAGACACAAGTAATTTGTGAATCAATTACAAATGGATGATATCAATAATCATTTTCTAAGTCTCTTGGTCCTAATTAAAAATATTGTAATTCAATTTTAAAGGAAGAAATGAATAAAATTCTTGGGGATTAGGTCAATGAAATATGAAAACGTTCTTACTCCTCTTTTATTTTCTTTAGGTATGAGTCAAGGTAAGAGAGCTAATGACCTCCCTTGAGGATGGTGAAGAGGGGTCCATCAAATGGAGTATTAATTAATGGATAAATCATTGCAAAATTCAATGGCATCATGGATTCACAAGAAACCGAAACAATTAAAAAATAAAATTGAATGAGAATTGATTCTCTCACATGTGGTGAGAAGAGTACCCATATCTAGGCCTTTCCAAGTTGAATACAGTTGAGGAGTGTTAGTGCTAATGTAATAATGAGAAATAATTTTATAGGCCTCAATGCCAATGAGTACCCTAATGATCTATTTAGTGACATAAGGAAAGAGAATATTTAACATTGAAAACTAAGCATGAACATCATGAACAAAGTATTTTTGAGGTATTTTTGTGATTCCCCTTATATTTTAGGAAATACAATTCATTTAATATTCAAGAGTTATTTCCTCATTATGTATCCCATTCAATATGGAATAACTATTCTGAAGCAAGGTGTCTGGTGCCTTATAACTTCCAATTTTGGCAAAGGTGTTGTGGTTGTCTATTCCATAGAACAAACTCATTTTCTTCCAAATTCATAGATGGACTCCAAGATCTTCTTTGATGCACCACTCTTGGGGAACTACACCAAGATTGACAAGTTGTAGGCTTCAAAACAAAAAAAGCTAGTTGGGTTTAAGCATTTGTCACCATATTGGGCATAGTTGGTTTTGAAACAATGATAATTCTTTTCTCATGGTTACCGATATAGACCAAAACTTGTCCTCTTTTGTGAGAAGTGGTGCAACCTAACAAAGGTCTCAATAGGGACTATATGTCACTAAGAGGCCAATAAACAATCCTTAATATTGTGGTTAGAGTCTTGACATCAATAGCAAGTGTTTGAGAGACTAATATATTAGGTATTTTGGGAGTAACAAGATTGACTAATTTGAATGTCCACTATCTCTTTAAGCTATTTCGAAAGCTAAACCTCAAAATAGACTTGATAATGAGGGTGAGACAAATAAAAAAAATTCGGGCTCCTCACAAACAACAAAATCCACTAAAGAGGAAATATTGGTAAGAAAGTTCTAGAATGGGAAAGGTGACACTAAGAATTTGACCTACACTAAAGCATTAAGTGAAGTTTTGTTTTAGACTTAAAAGCTAGGTCCAACATTTGAACATGAGGATTGAGAAATGAACAAGACATGGGCTCTAAGTAAAAAAATCTTAGGCAACACTAGATTCAATAAAGAAAATATGAAAAAAGTTGTGGTGATATTTAATAAAAATGAAAGAGGAATCCAATGTGAAGACCAAGATTAAATTCTTGAACCTAGTCTTTAAGCACACTTTTAAGGGTAACCCTACCCACAAAATATTCAACAAGAGAAAAATTATCAAGCCGTTTGCAAGCTTCACCAGAGTTTGGAGTGGGAAGAACAACATCTAGAGGTGGATCATCACTTTCTAGATTTATCTATTCACACATAAACTTAAGTTTACTTGGGTATTTAATAGATTTGTCTCACCTCAAGTGGTTGAGACATATGTACTCACTTTGTGAGACACCTCTTCATACAAACTTGTGACTCAATAGAACACTTTTCAAGTAGGTTAACAAATATCTCATTTTTGGGGGCATAGTCAATGTGTTCAACTTGCCTACATCCACTATCTTGCCTATATATGCAAGCCACCTTTGTACATTCAAATGATCTCTTTGATAATATTCATTTCGATTTTTGTGTGCTTTTATTTTATAGAAGATATTATTTTTTATTTATGGTTTTGAAAATCCAAACAATTGATTGTGCAACCTTCCAACCTTTTTCTACTGTGATAAATTTTTAAGCATGAATTATTGTTATATAGAACTCATTTCGACATTAAAAAAAATAATTTTCTATATATATTGAATTATCCTATATATTATAGAGATGAGAATATTAAATATTTTATTGTTACATTGACATGTAGTATATTTTTATGTCAAGTTATGGTCCTTGTACTCTTGGAATATATTGATCTTAGGATTTTTCAACTTGTAATTATGATATTTATAGTTGAAATTTTGGAGTCTTATATATCCAAACTTGACATGATCTTGGCATGCTAAAACTTTGAGAATCTCAATTTCTTGAATACCTTGAGATGCATTTGTACCAAACTATCTTGTATTTATCTTGTATTTGAATATAAATACATGCATCAAAGGATCCACTTCCTTTGCCATCTTTTCCATTTAGTATAGTTTATTATCGATTCTCCTCTTCATATGTTCCCTCTCCATAAGCTTTAAAATTATGAATCTCACCTCTCCATAATGAATTACATAAAATAATTGGTGTGCTCAATCTACATTGTATTATTAATGTCCAACATATATCGAATTATGGCCCTTACAAAATTGAAATATCTATATGTTACTAGGAATCATAATGGTAAGCTTGTCTCAGTGGTGGAACTCCCATTGGACACCCAGACAAACCACTATGCTGAGGCTTATGCATCTTACATTGGTTTTTAGATGGCGGATAGAGAAGGGTTTAACTATGTTTGGTTGGAAAGTGATTCAATGAACAAGAATCAAATGCATTAATAGATAGAAGGAGCCAAGATGGACAATAAGGCATTTTGATTGAAGATTGTCATATCATGATTGCCAACCTGGATAAATTTAAAGCTTCTCACAAGTATCGGAAAGGAAATGCCCTCGCCAACTATATGGAAAATTTTGGGGTGGATTATGTGGAGGATAAATGGTGGACGAAAATGGAAAGTTTTCCAAGAAACCTATGTGAGTTGACTAGAAGGAATGCCAAATTAATCGGGCACTCATTACCAATTCATAATGACTGAATGCCATTGGGATAATTTTTTTTGGTGGAAGTTTTTCACGATGCCCAATTCTTGCTATTTTAGAGGCTTCTTTTGTTTCTAGTTAGGTTTGCTACTGAGTGTTCTAGATGTGCTCTTTGGCTCTATTAGAATTGTGCATTTCATTGGGGGGGACAAGATTAGGATGGAACCCACCTCTTTTGAAAACTGGAAAAGGAATTCTGTGATTTGGAGTGAGATTTCAGACGAAGGTCTAGAGCCATCTATGGAAAGGTTGAAGGGGAATTCGCCAAGCGCCACTAAAGAATTTGTGAGTGGATAGGATAATGGTATCCTTAAGGTCTATGATGCAGAATTTAGGATTGATGAAGACTTTATCACTGAAATTACTTGTCTATAGATGGGGGGAAGGAAGTTCTATAGAGAAAGGAAATTTGCAGATGAATCTATGTCCACTTTCTTCAATAAGTAGAAGGAGCGGAATAGGGTTCAGAAGATGGTTGATAGTGGCTACAATCGGAAGGATTTTCAGATGCCTTGGGCCGATGTGGCAGATGCTATCATGAGATACATCACTCTTGATGGTCAGTATGCGAGCATTTTTTCCTATCAATTTGTCATTTTGAATCACTTCAGGCACGATAGGAAAATCTCCATTCTATTTTATGTTCTTTCTTTCTTAAAGCATAGTCTGCAGAAACATGCTGAGAATGTGGACAACCCGGTCCTCCATGAGGGCCTTATCCATCTCATTATGGATTATGTTAAGGCCCATGAAGTCAAGTTGTCCCCTCTTATGAAAACCCATGTTTCTTCTTCCAAATCAGAGGTTTGGGTGGTTTATGACATGAATTTGGAAGGGGAAGATAGCGAGCTTGCCAAGGACTAGTAGGATCAAGATTTGTCTGCTGATCCTGAGTATTGTTTGCCTATTGATGAGGGCCCCATTCAAAACAATACCCTTGGGATAGGTAGTAGTAGGTGCAATAAACACCTTAGGTGGGCCGCTAGTAAATACAAAAATCTGGGGACCCATCCTGTTGACTTTGTCTCGCCCAAATCTGGAAAGGGGGGCGGCAGGGGCGAGGCAACATAGATAGTAAAAAGGAGATTAAGATTGAAATCTCCATTGACATTGATCCTGGGAAACAAGGGAGGGTTGTCATTGACCTAGATTTGGATGATTGCATTTCCCTTGCATCCAGCAGTCAGATGGAGTGTCTTTGGAAGATGGGCATGGAGATTGATGTCCTAAAAGAGGGTATAAAGGGTATTGTAGATACTTTTATGGACACACCTGGACCCCAAAAAACTGAGAAAATCCTCCAATTGACCCAAAAAGTTAGTGAGGATGTGGATAAGTTGAAATCAAATCATGAAAGTAGAATATGGAATCTGGAGGTGAGTGTTGAAGAAATCAAAGGAACTCTAAAAAATCTAGTTGAGATTGGCAAGGCCGCCATGAATAATAATTCAGAAGGTTTGATGAGGCTCAATAATATGATTGAGGATTGCAAGGTTGATCCCATTGCCAGTGTGACTTCTTCAGATTCCAACCAAAAAAAGAAAGTGAAGGGTGTTGGTGATCAGATTTCTCATTCCCATACTACGACAGGTTCATGTACTCATACCAGGAGCAAGGAAGCTCCAGATTTATCATGGACGAGTTGGAGACTATCAACAGGAAAGTGATTTAGAAGAATGCAGAGCTGGTGCATTCTTATCATTAGGTCTATGTTTTTGCTAGTCTTAATTGTTTTTGTTTTCTAGGCTATTTTGTGGGCTTGGCCCATGTTCTTTTAGCTTTTGCTGCTGGTTATGGACTTTAATGCTTATTTTCGTGTTATTGTAAAACTTTTAGGTTTCGGGTCCCTGTAAAACCTGTTTACCTTAATCAAAAACATTAAAATATCTATATCTTATGTTGTTTCAACTTATTATTAAGATATGCATAATTTAAATTTTTTAGCCTATTGCTTTCAAATTTATTATAACCTCGCCATGTTAGAACTTTGAGATGCTTGATTGTTGTAACATGACATGTAGTTGAACATAATGATTTATCCTCTAATCCAACTTTATGCATTGGGCTTACTTATCCATCATTTTAGAAAATCCACATCTAACACCATTTGTTGTTGGTATACCTCTATGTGTGTGCCTTCACTATGAGTTTCAAATTCATGGTAAATTTTATGAGAACTGGGATGCTCACTGTATATCACAGTGTCATCATGCATATGCTCATTGACATTCTTCTTGCCACTATGGTCCCATGAGATAATAAATGATTGTAATGTTTCCTACCTTGCTCAAAATTTATTGCTCTAGTTGCTAGAGTCCCCTAAATAAAATTGTAGTTAAGAATACAAAACTAACTTTTCCGATGAGATCAATAATTTTGGGATCTCCTATTCCATTTGTTGAACTAGATATAGAGTATTGTATTTTCCACTAGGGACACTCAAATTTTAGCCTTTTGAATCAATGTTTCACTCATTATCGTGGCCACACTCACAACTATACTCATGACCATCATACTCATCTTTCTTTTCCTTAGCACCATATTTGATCACATCATCTTCATTATCGATCTTGCTTATCGTTTGAGTTGAGCTTGGTCAAATGAGGATTGAGCACTAAACACTTGTTTTCTAGTCCCTTTGTTTTATCAAATTTATTGTCATGTCTAATGCATAGGTGTTTGATTGGGCTCAATATCCAAATTTTCTATGTTTCAATCATGCATGTCCACAATTTTTCAAAATTAAAATCATATGTAGCTATCAAGTCAACTATGACCATTTTATCAAGCTCTATTATTTCATTATATATACTTGAATTCATAAGTTGCAACATATATTTTTAAAACATTTGTAAAATCTAACTTCAGTTAATTTTGAAAGGATTTCACTTCGTGCAATTCAAAACAACAAAAAGTAGAACAAAATTTTATTTGAATAAAAATGTAATTATTAAAATATAAATAAAAATTTCATATGATATCATTGATCATATTTTTCCTAATATTTAATTCCTCTTAAATGTCAATCAATATAAGACGAATACATCAAATTTGAAATCGATCAATTATATATCCCAAAACAATAATTGATACATATAATTGAGACATATATAAGAGGTATTTGATTAAAAAACTGCTTAGCGAATCAATTGATTTAATAGAACAATATATCATTTTGAAGTAGAAACTCTTATCATAATATGTTATATAGCATGTCTCTTTCATGTGAAAGCATTTAATCATACAATGATAAAACAAAGATGATAACTAAGTACAGTTGTAGCCACAGCGAGCGTAGAAATGAGAACCCGTTTAGGTTCCCATTTGAGTCGCCCTTGCCTCTCATTTGTAGCACGAAAGTTATATTCAAATAGCCATGACAATGATAAGAACACAAGCACAAGCAATGGTGCCAAAAATGTTATGACAGTTGCCTCACCTGTAAATATTATTTTATATGCCTTCTTACGGCGCTTGTTCTGCGATGAATCAAGTTTACGAGGTATTGTGACGAGGATGGTGGCACTTAAGAAAGCAAGACATGTAGAGACTATAGCTATTACCAAGCTTACCATTGATAATTTGGCTAGTGCTGACCGATCTGCAACACGTTTTGTCTGCAATCTTTCTCGAAAAATACATTCAATCGCTACAGTCATGAATGCAAAGAAGGGAAGACAAACCGAGAATAAGAACACATGAAAAATTGTTTCTAATGACATACTGGCAAGACCACTTTCCTTATCAGTTCCACCTGGTACTTGAAATACAGCTGCAAATGTCACCGTGGCAATAAGTGATGCTACAAGTGTGTCTACGTCAAATATTTTCCTCTCAATGACAATTTTATTAGTTGTTTGCTGTGACTTCCAAGGAGATGACTCAGATCGGGCTGGCTTAAATAGTACACACTAAGCTTTGACTTAGTGTGCGCTGTTCTATGTGGGTCCGCCTCTGAGTTCCATTTCTGTTTCATTGGACCATTTCGGTTCCCTCACTGTTACTCCCATTTTCCATTAGTCCCGCCTAAAGTTAAAATATTTAAACTGTTTCTCCCGCTCAGCAACTTTAATACTGCTTCTCCCGCCCAGTCAATCTCCATATACATATTTCCCATCGAGCAATTTTTATTTTCATGCCTGCTCCCAGCCTGTGCCCACAGCCGAAGCTTTGAAACAAGTGTGGACACTTATTGTCATATATCCCAGTTAGAAATGATTTGATAAACATGTATGCAATAAGGTGGATTGCAGGATATATACAAATGTATTCATTGAAAAGGATTTACAAACTTTCAACCAAATGCGATTTGCAGGTGTAAAACAGAGTCTGCAACCCAAGCCAGCATTCTCACAGCCTGTCTGAAAATAGGAGCTTTGGAGCAGTGTATGGACATCCATCACACAGTGAACGATAGAGGAATTTCGTAGATATTACAGTTGCAACAGCCTTAGCAGACATGTATGCAAAATGATAAATCATTTGTCGCTTAGAGCAGCATGTACTTGTCACACCTTCCATACCATATATGAGTGTTCTTTTTTTTGAAGAAATAGTTAAGAACCTTGAAAAAAAATCAAGCAGAGATCTACTATAAATGAATCTTACAATTAAGTATGTCAAAATTTACGAAAAAAGGCTTGAGAAAGTTCAGTTTCAGCTGGCTAAAACAGATTCTGCCAAAAAGCATTAACAGTTGTCTCAACTAAGGAAAACTGATCAACCATTTTGCCCGTCCCTTAAAAGACAAGTTCATGTGGTTTAACTCCTCATCTTAAAGAGAACCTGGCCGACAAATAGTGTCTCAAATCAGGAATTGCTTCAGCTGCCTTCAGGACTTGTTCGTCTAAGACCATTTGATCCTCCTTGCTATGTGGAGCTACATACTTTTCGGACTTTTTCTCAGCCTCAAAGAATTGCTCGTCAGTCTTCTTCTTCTTGATTTTCTCCCTTTCAAAATACTTATCATCATATTTACTAACATCAACATTGCTCACATCTATCTTCGTCGAAGTAGCAATGACATACACTTGATTGACCCTCCTCGTTGGCACTCCATTCACCTTGAATGGACCTGTAACGAGAAGAAGCCCAGATTCAAGCTATTTAATGAAAACAGCATGCTTTCCTTTGAAGTAGCCTGTCAAAATGACCAGAATAGTCCCCGGGGTGATCCTAGCCCTGAGTTTGGTGGACTTGTGCTTCCTCTTGTTAATGAGAGGTTTGGGTACGTCCTCGGCTGGGTAAAATTTAGGGGACTTCTTCGTATCGACTGTGGAGTCTGCTGTGGGCTTGACGTGTTTGGGGAATGACACCCCATTGTGCTTCTTCAGGGCTCAGTGTTGGGAATGTGAAGCCCAACGGTCACATGACCTTTCGCGTTCTCTCAATTGTTCATTTCATATCTGAATATGATTATATAATGGTTGTGCGCAGCCCATATATTAGAGTTGATTTAATGAAGTGATTCCCTGCTTTGAGTCTGGATGTATGCTTTGAGTGTGGATGTAGGCAAATCTGCCGAACCATGATAAATCGTGTGTTGTCTTTTCTTATTGCTCTATTCTATTTTTGTTATCATTTTTTTCTGTACTCATTCTAATCTTTACAATTGGTATCAGAGCCATGTTGGCTTGAGCAGAGATGGAGGAAGAAGGAGAATATAAAATTTATAACTTTTATGGCAATTTTATGTTCCATGTAAAACTATGCTTCAAGCGCCGCATACATTGGTGGGATGGTTGGAAGAAATAGGGGAAATCAGTTGAAGAGAAGAATCCAGTGAAAGGAAAAGATGTTGGGATAATTATTTTCTCTCCTCTTGAGCCAACTTTGGCACTTATTGGCCAAACTGTTAATGGCCAGGAAGTTGTTGGTATTCGTGTGGTGAAGGTTGAACGTCGTGATACCTCGGTTGGAGTTGAAGAGGATGAACTCAAGAGACTGTGGGAGGAAGAGTGTATGCCATTAGAGACCCAAGTTGAATTTGTTGTTGACTCCCAGGATGAGGAGGGTGCAGATTGGAGTGAGGTAGTAGGGCAAGGAAGCCTGGCAAAAATTGTGGCACCCGAGAGCTCTGCAGATGGCATGGCCTTGGTAAAAGAAAGAGGCATTCCCGTGATGCTGCGAACAACCTTTGCACAGATAATTTCATAGAAGACTACGAACCTGTGGACTTAGATGAAGAAGTGAAAAGACGATTTTCTGGTTTGAAGTGAAAACGACCATTGACAGGAGCGAAGGACAATGGGCATCACTCCAAGCGGTTTCAGGCATCACAGGGAGAGAAGGAAGATGTTTTCTCCCAACCAGAATCTATTAAAACTCACGAACCTGATTGGATGGATGTGGATGATAGTATCAATGTGGATAATGAGGAGCCTTGCATGAAGGAGGTAAACAAATTGTTGCAGACGGAGGAGAACACGCTAGATTCGTGGAATAATATTCCGAAGAATAATATTCCAAAGAAGTATTTTTATGCGAAAAGGGAGGAAGCAATATTGACGACTGTCGTAAAGGAAGAGGCAGAGTATCCTAGCATCAGTAAGGAGGAAATTGTTTTTCAAATAGAAGAAGTTCAACTTTTAAATTTTATTAACTCTGATAGAATTTGGAGAAGGTTCATTCGAAGTTTTCTTGAATAGATTTTGGCGATGTTAAAATCTTCGTTGGGTCTAGTTTGAATGTAAGATCGAACATGAAAGTAGGGATGCCAGTGCATGGTTGTACTGGTTGGCCTTCATGGGGGAGATTGTTGGGTATATGAAGCCCAACAATCACATGACTATTTGTCTTCCCTAGACTCTTAATTTCGTATCTGATATGTTTATATAAATGGCTGAGTGCAACCCATACTGGATGTACTGTGTATTGGATATTTGGTTAATAAGATAATTCTTTGTGTTTCTGGTGGGCGTAGCCACTTAGAGGTGAACCACGCTAAACCTTGTGTTGTGTGTTTTCTTTTTTGTTGTTTTATTTTTGATTCTCTGCTCGTAGCATTTCTTGATGGGGTACTGGTTCAGGTTGGAGGGCCGCTAGTGGTGAAGATTATAGATGAGTGTTTGAACTTGGTTGTGGATGTTGTTGATTGTCAGTTTTGGCACAAAAACCTGGGTATTATATGTAGATTGCATGAGATGGCAAACAAACAAAGGATATTGCCTATGTCTTAAAAGATAGTATTTGAAGTTGTGGAGCAGAGGATTAGAGAATTTGGGCTTCTCAATATCATGGATGTTGTGTATTCGCTTAAAACCTCTTTTTTGAATGGAGGAGGAACATTTTTTCATACTTCAAAATGTATTTCTGTTTTTCTACAAAATGAGGTAAATGCCTTGGTGTCTAAGGAAAATAACCTTTTTTTTTATGTTTTATTATAGGGGAGCACACAAGCAGGAGACTCTAATGAAGGAGTATATTTTACACCTATAGATAGTTATGTTTTTTATAGATTTATGGGCGAATTTGTGCTTTTAAAAGTTGCATGAGAAGATGCTTAGTGGATAAGGTTTTTTGAGTTTGACATTCTTTGGAAAAGATTAATCCAAAGTGTATGTGAGCAGAAGATCGCAAAGCTAAAATCTAGCAGTCTAGTTGTAATGTGAGTTTCGAAATGGAAGCAGGGTGTCACAGTGCATGGCTGTGCCAGTTGGCCTTCACGGGGGAGATTGTTGGGAATGTGAAGCAAAACGGTCACATGACCCTTTGCATTTTCCCACCTATTCATTTCATATCTGAATATGATTATATAAGTGTTGTTTGTAGCCCATGTATTAGAGTTGATTTAATGAAGTGATTCCCCACTTTGAGTGTGGATGTAGGCAAATTTGTTGAACCATGATAAATCGTGTGTTGTCTTTTCTTATTGCTCTATTCTATTTATTTTAGATCATTTTTTTCTTTGCTCATTCTAATATTTACACCCAGAACCCTCTCTTATGATAGATTTTTGATCTCGAGAAATGCCCTACGCCTCTAATCAGCTCTTTATTTCTCGTCAATCGGGGCCTTTTAGCTGCCATTTCAGTTATGATTTTCCCCCTCCCTTCTTTCTCCTTTCTCCTTTCTCCTTCCTCATACCATATATGAATGTTAGGGACAAATTTGCTCTTGTGGATTTAACATGGATTTGGAATGAATTTCACGTGGGTGTCTTCATGCTGTGACTGAATTTCTGTGGCTTTTAAGAGCTTTCTTTTTTTAAATTATAAAAAAAAAATTACGTAGATTTAATCATAAATACATTGGTTTTATTTTTGATATTTGACATTACGTCAAGTTTTGTTTTATGTTTTTTCTTGGCATCATTTATATGATAATTGATTATTATAACATGTTGGTTAAAAATTAACCATATTCAAAATTAAAACTTGAATATATGTACAAAATATTCACAGTATACAAATTTGCATGGAGGTTTTTGAATAATAATTCTGCATTATTCATAATAAACTATGCTTTGAAATCAAATGCAAGTGCAAATTTGATCAAGTAGAACATAGAGTTTGATCAACTCTAACACAAATGGTTCTTAAATTCTTATTAAATTTAAGTTTATTGAATAGAGTTTCAAATTGTAAGAAAGTTTTCAAGGAAAATAAACTACAATTTGTTAACATCTCATGTGCAAAATGTGATCATCCCAATCATAACAAGTTATTGAATTCACTTCTTAACAATTAAGTTTAACATTTAGTTTCAAATATTGATGTCTTTCAACTACTTCATAATTTTATTCCTATAATAGTTGCTTTTGTCTTAATAAATTGATTTAAACACACTTCTCTTTGCAATCATATTCTTATTATAGTTCAATCCTCTTGTGATATTCATATGAAGGATGTTATAATCTCATTCACATGTTTTCTCATTTGTTCTTCAAGTTCTTCAACTACCATTTTTTTTACTCTAATATGTCTCTCTATATTATTATCATTCTAACATTTCTTTGTTCCACTTTTTATAGGTTCCTCACTTGTTCTCATTGTCATCTTCAATAAAATGTTTAACATATTATTTTTTTATATTTTCTTCATTATTCTTTGTTTTTTAAATTTGATATTAATCAAGCCATATCTACAAAGTTGTAATAAAGAAAATAAATTAATTTTAAATATAATTTAAAAAATATTGTTATAACCAAAAGACAATTTGCAAAGTAAATTTTGATACTACATAAATGCCCAAGACTCCTTAGTCTAAATGAAAATTATTTTTTTATGAAAACATTTACAAGAAGGAATAAGATAAATGGATGTAAATTATTTATTATTTTTAATTGTGATGCATTTAAAAAAATTTGTCAACTATAAAGAGTTTTTGTAAGCATGTTCTTACCATTACAATTCACCCCTTATTTCCATTGTAGATAGGTTACACCTCTTAACATAATTATACACATTTGTAATTGTTATTATATCGTCATCAAATTTTCATCTCAATTTTTCAAATTTCTTGCCTCTTAAGTATGTCAAATAATCACATTCACTTTCTTGAGTCTCAAATGTTATAATCAATGCATAATTGGTTCAATTTTTAGAGAGAGCCTATATCCATTGAAATATCAATGTTAGGAGCTTGAAATTAAATCAATAATATTTTCTCAGTAACCTCTTGAATTTTTGTGAGAGTATCTTTGTTGATACCATTGAAAATTTCTCTTTAGTGTTGATTACTTCAATTTTCGAGTTTAAATGCATCCATCCACTCAATAAACAATCTACATTTTGAATTATTAATGATATTTTATGCTATCATGATTTTAAAGTTACAATATTTATCTCTCTAATTAATGGTAAGTGAAATTTCGATGTCAACAACCTCAAATCCTCCTTTTTCTCAACTCTTTGATGTGATTGAAATCATCATAGATTTTATGATGCAATTAAGTGGATTCATCAATTAATTTTGAACCTTGCGCAAGTAAATCCGCTATCCAACCTTTGATACCCTTGCTTGCACACCCAATCTCATCTACTTTTTGTATTTCTTTACTATACATTATAATATGTGAAGATATGAAATTAGAAATACTAGAAGATTGTTCTAGGTCTATCAAATATTACATATCTTCATTCTTCATAAACAATGGTCATTGTAGTTCATTTATATAATCTCTTTCTCAAATTTGCTTCATTGTTTCCCAACTAAATATTGGATAATTTTCATATTTTTATCATATTGAAGTCAACAACCAAGATCAAGAAATTTTCAATACCCAATAACCTTCTCCACATAAGATAGAAACAACAAAATATGCTTCATGAGCTTATCTAATGTAAGCAACAAAATATGTTATTGTACCTAATAAGGATGCAAGATCAAAACTCTAAACATGGATACAATAATATACAAGAGAATCCTTTCCTTTAAATCTATGGTAGGACTAGAATAAAATATATGATTATAATGTTGAATGTCACAACCATATGATATGGGACACAAAGAGAGAAGTATATTGTGTAGCTTACACAAGACTTAAGTAGACTTAAGAGTTGGGTCTCAATAGGTCCTAGAAGGAAACCAATTAGGAAATAATCAATTTCACATGTAATAGCCCTTGAGATATATTAGATCAAGTTTGAAGACTTTCTTTTCACTTCTAATTGTAAAGAATGTAAAATAGAGAAATTGGTTATACCAAAGTGTTTACCAAAAAACACAACAAATTGAAACTCAATTTTATATATGTGCAAGAAACATTAAATAGTGCTATCTGGATGATTTTATTCTTACTTTTTCACATAAGTGGGCTATGGGTAAAAGGTTGTGAAAAAATCACCCTAATAGAGAAGACTAAGGCTAGGTTGCACATGGAAGGTAACCCAAGAAATAAAAATTTCCAAATGAGAAAATGCAACGTAATGTGTCATTTACTCCTAAACCATAAATATTGGAAATCAAAGGGAAGAAGGTTCTAATTCTATCAAGACAAAGGAATTGGCACTATTATTTCAATTTTATTTGATGCACAATCATAACAGGCAGTTGATTCTTCTATTTCAATATTTTTTTATATCCATAACATGCCCTTTTTTTAACGCATTATCCCTACATTTAACAAATGTTTAAATATGACATTCTTGTTGGTTCCTCATTCCACCCTTCTTAATAGCACTAAACTTTCTAAATAGAGTGTGTGATGGAAAAAATGAGGCAAACTTGGATAATGGATACCTTCTCTATCATCACTTGTGGGTGGACCAATATTAAATATTAATCACTCATCAATATATTTGTGACAAGTTTAATTGTATCTTATTTTATTATAGCTATTGATTGTTCACTGGAAAGGAAGGTTGCAAAATTCAAATTTCAAATTGTAAAATATGTTAAAGAAGATGTTGGGACCTCTAATATTTTACACTTTGTGACTAATTCAATGCATGCATGTAAATTAGCTCACTTAATAGGGAAAGGTTGTTGCAAACACATTTTCTAGACCCCATGTTATGATCATTCATCCAATGATAAATTAATATCATTAGGAAGATATATTGAGTGGAGATAATGGTGGTAAAACATAGAGATGCATCGATGTTCATTTACAACCATCACATCTCACTTTTATTGTTCAAGATAACTTCAACTAAATTATTATTCAAGCTTATAGATATTACATATTCTATCTACTTTATTTTCTTAAAGAGAATGGTTGAGGTGGAAGAGCCTATGCAATTAATAATGGTCAATTACAATTGGGGTTGATAGCTAGAGGTTGGCACAATAAGAGGAATAAGAGTAGAACAAAACATCCTTGATGATGGTTGCATATTTATATAATGAATAAGAAATTATTACTTTTATTTTTAATTGAAAAAATTAATTTATTAATTTTTTAATTCATAAAATTATTTTCCTTATTTGTAATAGAATTCACTCTTTTGCATTTGAGTCTTAATCCTTATTTTAAATTATAATTTTGGTAAAAAAATTTCACTTGCAAATACGATTTCTCCTTCATGTCACCTAATGCATAGATCATAAGATATGTTAAGATAAACTCTTTAAGCCTTTGAGAGATTTATAAGGCACTTGATATCACACTCGGACAAAAATGAAAAGCATTCATACTAGTGATCCTTCTTTGATATTTGATAACGAGAATGTTAGGCCCATTGTGATACAAGTATGGAACATTGTGAACACTTGATGCAGGAGCATCCTCGGTTTACAACAATCTTGCATCAAGTAAAAACATTTATGTTTTGTTTGTAGTTTCATTTTTCCTTTCTGTGTGTCCTAGTTTTGGCTCATCGGTTCTTGTGGAGTTGGATTCTACTTGAACACTTGATCATTGTTTCTTTCTTTCAAACCACATCTCATTTGGATCACTTTACGGAAAGATATCGCCATCGATTTCTTTGACAGTTTCTTGTTACTAGTTGTTCTGTTGTTACCGGGTGCTTAAGACCTATTATGTTGCTCTATTAGAACCGTTTCCGAATCTTGTGGAGCCTTGGACATTGATCTCGATATTTTTTGGCGTGTGGCCAACCTTCTATGTTTCATCCTTTGGATTTTCTAGAGAAATCTCTTGGTAGAGGCCGACCTTGTTCATTTTGGACTTTAGGTCTTGTTCTTCGGGTTTTGATCCTTTTTGGGCTGACTTGATCCTTTGGATCGATATATATATATATATATATATATATATATATATATATATATATATATATATATATATATATATATATATATATATATATATATATATATTTGTAATCATGCTTTAGAATGTAATCAATCAGAAAATCAAGGAGTATAAAATAGATAGACTTTGCCTATAAGATAGATCTTTTGATTCAATGTCCCGGTGTGGCCTATTCTACCAGGCCTGTGTGCCGGTATGTTGTAGCCTGGTTGTTATCGGTTGGATGCAATTAACTTTCATGAAATAAAATTATTTTTTATGCATTGCCTCCATCATATCTGTGTGTTTCCATTGTGGTTACTCTTGCTGACCAGTTTGGATTGATCTCCTCAAGGTCCCTCCTCATCAGTGACTGCTCCAAGTGGTATCAAAGTGAAGTTCATTCTACAGGTTGCGTGTCCTAAATCTTGTTGTAGGGTGGTAGATTGTGGATCCAACCTGGAATTGCAGAGGACCAGCGTGGATCAATGGTGTGAGGAGGAACTAGGAATGGTGGAGCGTTGGTAATGCAAACCCTGTTGTAATGGAGATGTTGCAGGGAATAGAAGCCTGGTTAGAAGCTGTGGAGATGACCCAAAGAAGAGGTTGACATGTTGAGGATGTAAGTGAAGATGAAGGAGAAGAAGCCCCAACAGAACAAATGAACCTACCGACAGTTGATCCGGAGGAGGAAAGGTTTTTAAGGGTTTTGAGTAGGGTGAACACTAAACCTCATTTTACCCCACCAAAATATGATGGGAAGTTAGATTCAGATGAAATGATGGATTAGATCTCGGAGATGGAGAAATATTTTGATTTTGAAAACACTCTAGAAGAGAGGAAGGTCAACTATACATGTACCCAGATGAAGGGTCATGCATCTCTTTGGTGGGAGCACTTGCAAGTTGATAGGCAAAGAAGAGGTAAAGAAAAGACTATGACATGGGATAGGATGATTGCTAAGTTAAAATCAAAGTTTGTCCCGACAAATTATCAAGTAGATTTGTTCCGAAAGTTGAAGAATTTGAGATAGAAGGAATCTTGCATGAAGGAGTACACCGAAGCATTTTACAAGTTGAAATTGAACAAATTCAAAGATATTTGAATGGATTGCAGATGTCTATACAAGGTGAACTCACTATGATCAAATTAGAGAGTGTTGAAGGGGCTGACCATTATGCAATAAATGCTGAAGAGAAATTGAATAAAAGGAATGAGTAGAGACAAAGACGTAGAGGTGGAAGATTTCAAGGAAGAAGAGGAACCAGTATAGATCAGAACAAGGACAAGGAAGTGAGCAAGGAAGGTACTTCATACTAGAAGGATGATAGAAATTTCTACCGAAGGAGAGAATCGAATTGTCACCAGAATAAGAACTTTGGAAGACAAGACAAAAGGACATTCAAAGGAACCTGTTTTAAATGTGGAGGAGAGGGACACCATGCATTTGAATGTAAGAAGTCAAATACTACCTGAAGAGCGACAACGGTGGAAGAAAACTCCACCGGATCAGACAATAAATCGGAAGATGGAGAATTATTGATGATGAAGAGAGCTTTGTGTCATACGGGAGGAGATAAAGAACACTTGCAAAGGAAGAACTTGTTCAAGACTAGATGTGAGGTATCCAATAAGTGTTGTAATGTTGTTATTGATAGTGGTAGTTCAGATAACCTTAATTCAGAAGAGATGGTGAATAAGTTGAAATTGGAGAGATTGAAACACCCTAAGCCTTACTAGATAGCATGGATTTAGGATGAGCATAAGTTGTTAGTAAGTGAACAGTGTTTAGTAAAATTGAAAATTATCATGATGAATTTTTGTGTGATATTATGCTTATGGACATTTGTCATCTTTTGTTGGGAAGACCTTGGCAGTTTGATAGATAGGTAATACATGACGAGAGGAAGAATACATACACTATTGTGGCCAATGGGATAAAACAAACCTTGTTGCCTTTGGAGGAACCTTTGAAGAATGAAGTCTGTATAAATACCAGAATCTATCTAGTAGATGGAAGGAAATTTATGGATGAGCTAAGACATGAGAATGTGTGTTTTGCCTTAATTCCTAAGAAGACTGAGAGACTGGAATCAGAAGGAGAACACCCAACAAAAATAAGAGATTTGCTGAAAGAGTATGGGGACATCATTCTAGATAATGTACCTAATGGATTGCCACCTATTAGAAGTATTAGTCATTGCATGGACTTAGTTCCTGGAGCTAGTTTTCCTAACAATGTTGCACACCCGTTAACACTGGCAGAAAATGAAGAACTGAATAGACAAGTGGAGGAGCTATTGGAGAAAGGTTTGATCAGGGAAATTTTGAGCCCTTGTGTAGTACCAGTGGTATTAGCACCTAAGAAGAATGGAGAATGGAGGATGTGCACCGATTCAAGAGAAATAAACAAGATCACAGTGAAATACCGGTTTCCCTTGCCTAGGATGGATGACATAATGGACTATTTGAGTGGAGCAAAGTACTTTACAAAGATAGATTTGAAGAGTGGATATCATCAAATTAGGATTAGAGAAGGTGATGAATGGAAGACAACATTTAAGATGAATGATGGATTATATGAATGGTTGGTTATGCCTTTTGGATTGACTAATGCACCAAGTACTTTCATGAGGCTGATAAATGAGGTTTTGAAGAAATTCTTGGGTAAGTTTGTTATTGTGTATTTGGATTATATTCTAATTTTCAGTAAAACAAAAGAGGAGCATTTGTTCTAGTTAGGATTTCATGAAGGATGAGCTAGTCTATTTAGGATTTGTGATATCCGAGGATGGTTTGAAGATGGACCTTGAGAAAGTGAAAGCCATTGTCGAGTGGCCTACACCAGAAAGCATTGGAGAGGTATGATCATTTCATGGATTAGCTAGTTTTTACCAGAAGTTTATTAGAAATTTTAGTTCATTTTGTAACCATATGACTAAAACCATGAGGGGAGATAGGAAGATATTCAAGTGGACCAATGGAGCAAACAAAAGTTTTGAGTTATCCAAATAGAAAGTGACTGAACAACCTGTGTTGGCTTTACTGAATTTCAATAAGGTATTTCAAGTGGATTGTGATGTAAGTGGAACAACAATAGGAGCAGTTTTGAGTCAAGAAGGGAGAGCAATAACATATTTCAGTGAGAAATTGAATGATGCCCATAAGAGATATTCAATATATGATCAAGAATTTTATGCCATAATTCAAGCCTTGACGAAATGGAGATATTACTTGTTGCCTAAGGAGTTTGTGTTGTATTCAAATCGTCAAGATTTGTAATATTTGAAGAGTTAGAGTAAGTTGAATTAGAGACATATGAGATGGGTAGAGTTCTTGTAGAGTTACACCTTTGTGTTGAAACATAGAACTGAGAAATCTAACAAAGTTGTTGATGCATTGAGTAGGAGAAGGAATTTTCTAACAGAGATGAGAATGACAGTATTAGGTTTTGAAGATTTGAAGACCTTGTATGACAGAGTCCCAGATTTTGCAAAACCTTGGAAAGCATGTAGAGAACTAGTTATGGTGGATAGGAGAAAATGGTTGGATTACTTTATTCGGGATGGGATGTTATTTAAGGGAGTTCATTTGTGCACACATAAAAGTTCCATGAGAGAGAACTTGATAAAAGAGAAGCATAGTGGAGGATTAGCTGGACATTTTGGCATTGATAAAATAGTTGCATTGTTGAATGAGTAGTACTTTTGTCACCAGATTCATAAGGATGTTAAGAGATATGGGCAGAGTTGTAGAGTTTGTTATGCATTGTCTCCATCACATCTGTGTGTTTCCGTTGTGTTTTCTCTTGCTGACCGGTTTGGATTGATCTCCTCGAGGTCCCTCCTTACCGGTGACTTCTTCAACACCACACATCATATGGAAACCTACTCTCTACAATCTCAAATAAAATGTAAGAGGGATTGGTAAATTCCATCCATCTCATGAGGAAGATTTGAAATAAATGCTTATGAATTCCCTATGAAAAATGTATTCTAATGAGGGTCAACTCTTTTAACACATTAGCTAGACTTTTTCATTCCTTGTAATACAACCTAAAACAAACTAAGGTAATGACAAATAAAGATACATTAGCTTAAATTGACACTATTAAATGGTGAATGTCACATGAATACGATACACTAGAGTTGAGGGTGCTTTCCATTAGCCTCCATTCACAATTTGTCGATTATTTTTTTTCGAATAATAATTGGTACATGTATAAATTCATTCAATCAATCAAGAGGAACAAACTTTAGCTTTGATTGATCAAAGAAGTTGGTGATCGCTCATAATGTCTTGCAACTACAAAATCAGTAAAGAATTTAGAGAAACTATTTTATTTTAGTAGAAACTTGTTTAAGTTCAAACTTCAAAGAAATCTCATGACAATGGGAGAAAAATATCCTAGATTATTGTAACAAGTTGTTTTGTGTTGTATCAACAAAAGCATCGCATATATCACTGCTGGAATTACCTAAATATTTGGTATAGTCATTCTTGAAATTTGAAATTAGAAGGATAAATAAGTTAGCATAAAATCTAAATTCTATGGGATAGTTCAAAAGTAATTTCCAAGTGAGTCATACAATTAAAAGAACCAAGTTAATCAATATCCAAGAAATTCTTCAATCTTAAGGAATAAATAGTATTCATAACAGACCTCTTTAGAAAGTATTAGTTGCTCTAGAAAATGAGAAACACAAAAGTTAGAGACTCTTTTATTTACATTTGGTCACATGTCCCCTTCAAACCATTCATTATGATATCCAATAGCAGGAATTTATCCTAGAGTTTGAAAAAGTTGAAGCAGACCTTATATTCAATTGTTCGTATTTTTTTAGACTAATAGAATGATTCTATAAAAGCAAGGGTAAAACATATAGGATGAATTGTGATTTATCAATCTATATTTAATTGAGTAAGACACATATTTAACCTACATTTTGGTAGGTCATACTTTGGATGTTTTATTTGGTCACTAAAAATAACCTCTATTATTTTTACTATGAGTGAGCTCCACAAATATAAACTAATGCACATTTGAATGTGAATTGTATGTGTAGCTCTCTTTCTTCAAATTAAAAAGCTAAATTTTAAGAAAATTATAAAAATAGAAACAAATAATAAAAAGATAAAAGAAATGACTAATTAATGAACGATTTATAATAAAATAGATGACTCAAACTAATCTTTTAAATTTATATTAAAAGACTAAATGATTTAGATGGAACTTGGTTAGGAGCTGTCTAATAAATGGAAGATGATACTTTTCTTGCACATATAACAAAGAAAAATAGTGTTGTAATTATATAAAATAAATTTGTACCCAAATGCATCTCCACACTCCCATGAAGTTCTCAGACATGACTATGCGCCACCCTAACTTACTTGCACACTCTAGAGAAAATAAAATGGCCTAAGCCTCCATTAAATTATTAGTATGAAGACCTTTATAAACTAAGAAGAAAATTTGAAAATCTCCAGAACAATCCCAACCCACACCAACAATACCAGCATGACCAGGGTTTCCCCAAGAAGAGCCCTCTATATTAATTTTTAGAACTCCTTGAAGAGGAGGAGACCAAATGCCCTCCCTATTCACCTTTAGAGTAGGGTTTCTACATCTATTGCACATTAACTATTGTTGCAAAGGAGATAGATGAAGATGATTAAAACACTCAACATCACCAGCAGCTACCAAATTAGACATATCACACTTAGTCGCAACATTCTCTCCCAAAGAATGCAGGATTTTCCACCACAAGCGAGGGGCCACCAATCGCACATCCTAAAAAATCCAACGATTTCTCTCCAACCAAAGGTTCTAGATAATTAACGATGGGTCAATAGCCCAAGGATCTTGAAGGAAGGACGTAGAAATAGGGGCCCTTCTCCCCCACTCCACAAATTGAGCCCACAAGGAAACATGCCTATAGGGCATATTCCACACCCTCCACCAAAAATTCCAAATCTCTCTAGCATAAGAACACTTCAAGAAGAGATGAGAGACACTCTCCATAACATCATAGCAAAGCACACACATTGGGGGGCCATTGAAACCATGCTTGCACAAATCATCCCAAGTGAGACATCGATTGTGCGCCACCAGCCACATGAATAAATTACACATGGGCCACAATAACTTGTGCCAAACTTCCTTCCATCACGGAACCTCAATATCCCCAAACACCTCCCTATCCAACTGTTTATAACCAACAGACATGGACTACTTCCCAGACACATAAAAAATATTCCAAGCTAGAACATCAAATCCCCTCAAAGAATTACAAGTCAGGGAAGCCAAAAGTTGAGTCAGCTCACACCTATCATCCTCAGACTCTCTAGGTGGATACTCAGAAGGATGCTTCCAATGGTAGGTAACAACCAAACCATAATCCTTTGCAATATTGCAATGCTCAACAGTGTCCCATCTAGCCATAGTAAAAACATCATAAAGGGATTGAAGGTGAGGGTACAAAGAGAGAATAGGTGGGTGACCATCCCAAGAATCAAAAAAAAAATGATCATGTGACCCAGTATGACAAATCCAAAAAAGAGAACGCTTAATCAACTGAGCCCCCACTTTTAGAGCATGCCAAATCATAGAACTAATTCCCTCCAAATAATAGCGAGGAAGCTCAAAAGAAGAAACACCTCCAAGATATTTCTGGTTGATAATATAGGCCCATAACTAGTGTTGATGGTTACACCAATGCTAGTAAATCTTGGCTACAAGAGATTGGGTATTCAAGATAGAAGAATGTAACCCAAGACCACCCTCCTACTTCAAATGACACAAAAATTTCCACTTAACAAGGGTCTACTTATTAGATAGCAAATTGCCACTCCAAAGAAATTATCGATAGAGAGCATCAAATTCCCTAAGGAAATACATTGGGGCTACTTCAACAAAGCACCTGTAGATGAAAAGGGCCTATATAACAGACTTTAGAAGGGTAACTGTAGCAGCTATAGACAACCACCGATGAGTCTAGTGAGTTACCTTCCTTTATAACTTATCAAGAAGCAACTGCCAGGAGGACCAAGACTGGAGACCAATGACAAGAGGAATACCCAAATAGATAAAGGGAAAATTCCCAATTTGAAACCACAAAATAGATGCAATCCACTATTGGATGGTGTGAGGAGTATTAAAGAAGAAAATAGAGGACTTATGCTCATTCACTTTTTGACTCAAAGCTGCAAGGTAGATATCCAGAACTTTCCTTAAGGATTCAACTTCTCGAATATGAGCCAACCCCATGAGAGAGGTGTCATCCATAAATTGGAGATGAGAAAGCATTGGCAAACCCAACCCCCACTGCCAACTATGAATCAAGCCTTCAGAAACCAGGAATTTAAGAAACTGACCCAGCCCCTCCACCATAATAATAAATAGATAAGGATAGAGCGGTTCCCCTTGACGTAGACCCTGGGTAGCACCAAAAAGCTCTGAAGGATCACCATTCACAATAACTAAAAATGAGGAAGAAGTTATGCAGCTCATAGTCCAACTCAAACACTTTGTAGAAAAACCAAAAGCCATCAAAATCTTCCAAAGAAAACTCCATTTAACTTTGTCATACACTTTGGCCATATCCAGCTTAATGACATAGACCTATCCTAGGAGGTCGCCATTGAATGAATGATCTCAGAAGCAACCACCACCTCATCCAAAATCTGACAAACCACCACAAAACAGTCTTTCTCCTCAGAGATAATAACTGGCAAACAAGATTTAAGCCTCTCAGCAAACAATTTTGTAATAATCTTGTATGCCACATTACCGAGTGCAATAGGTCTAAAAAATTCAAGCCTATCAGCACCTTCCTTCTTAGGAATAAGGATAAAAAATATAACATTCAGGGTAGGAACCATCTGCTTATTCTGAAAAGAATCCCAAACTACCTCTAACAAGTCCATCTTTACAATATCCCAAAACTCTTGGAAAAATTCAATAGGAAAACCATCAGGGCAGGGGCTTTCCCCTTATGCATACCAAACACTACCTCCTCCACTCCAGACAAAGTAATCAGGTGAGTAAGCAAAGCATTAAAATCATTAGAGATCAGAGAAGGAATACAAGTGAGAGCCATATCCTCATCAGCCTCCATTGGAGGAGAATCCTCCATAAATAGAGCAAAATAGAACTAATGAGCCTCTTTGTACACAACTTGTTGTGAAGATATCATAACACCCTCAGAATTAACTAGAAATGAGATATAACACTTATTTCGTCAAGCCTACACAGAGTGATGAAAAAGAGAAGTATTGTTATCACCTTCTTGAAGCCAATCAATTCTATCCTTTTTCTTCCAAAGTATCTCCTCCCAAAGCTCTTACTCCTCCACCAATTTCAGAGGGACTCAGCATGTCCAAGAGCCTTTGAAAGTCCTAGATCCCTAATCTGATGAGTAATAATAGAAAGACGCTCATGTGCTTCCCTTTTCTTGGCCCTTAGATTGCAAAAGCATGACCTATTCAACACAATATTAGTTTAAAGAATGCTAAAGAAAATAGTGATGAGATCAAGTAAAAATATATTTAGATTTAACCAAGTACTCTAAATAATTGAAATCAAACTAAGTTATTTATACAAAATTTTGAATTCAAATTATTATTTGTTAAAATTTTAAGATATTTAATTTATACAAAATATTGAATCCAAATTAATATTTATTAAAATTCTAACATATTTAGATATGTAGAAAATTATTTATTTAAATATAATAATTCATGCAAATATACTATTTAAAGTTCTCAAATATTTATATATGTACAAAATGTTTATTTAAATATAGTAATTCATACTAATATACTATTTAAAGTTTTAATATATTTTTAAATATGTAGAAAATTAAATAAGAGAAATCATGAACATTTACACTCGATTGAATGGTTTTTTCATATTTTTCTTGGTTGGTTTTGGTAGGGCAAGTAGTTTTTTACCAAACATAGTGCCTTTTTAACAAATCAAGAAAAAAGAAAAATCATGAGGTAAATGGGGAACATTTACCTTTGATAGGATTTGACCATTTAAGGAATAATAGATGTTTAATGATTATTTTGATGTTTAATAAGCATTCTCTTTTCCTTCTAACTTTTTTTATTTCTTATTTTCCATCCACATCATATGTTTAATAATTATTTTATTAAATTTTTCATAATTCTTTAATTATTTATTTTGTGTCAAAATACTATATTTTGACATTTTTTTATTTTTTATGCAAAGTATTAATTATAATTTATTTACTTAATCAGAATTTATTTTTATATTATTTTTAATTATAAATTATATAAAATCCTTCATTTTATTTAATAAGATATTTTCAAAATTTTAATAATTTTTTTTAAATTAAATATATTCATACAATCATCAATATCATTATAACGTGTATTTATAACCTTTTCAATAATTATTGATTTCTAATTACTTTAATTTTTTATTATTATTTAAAAATCAGGAAAAATATTTTTTTATTAAATATCAACTATGAATAAAAACAAATTAATTTTATTAAATAATATTTATAAATTTTTTTTTTTGATAAAATTATTTTTAAAAATTAAATTAAAAATAATATCAATAATCATTTTAATTATATTAATTATTAAATGAAAAACTACTATAATAAATTAAAATGTTAAAAGAAAAACTAAAAGTAATCCTATCAGATCATGAATTTTTTAAATTATTTTAGTAATATTAATTATTATATTATGAAATGAAAAACTAACATAATAAATTAAAATGGTAAAAGAAAAACCTAAAAAATAATACTATGAGATGTTAGCCTCATATATATATATATATATATATATATATATATATATATAAACGTGGGATTAAAAACTGTTGCCAACTGCAAATGCAATGGCATTAACCCAACGTGAGAGAACAAATAAAACAAAGCGTACAGAATTTAATACAAAATTCTGGCAATGGAGAAAAAAGTTGATAATTTCCATTTCTGCTGTGAGACAAATTTACGTCATGGGTTTCCCCCACAGGGGATAGCCTATCAGCTAATTATTTTACCTTTTTTTTCAAGATCATGAGAATATGGTTTAATTTCATCTGATTACCAAAAAGCAAAAACAAAGAAGAGACTCCTAATAAGTTAAAGTAGTCCCTTTCTCTGACAGATTCACAATGTTGCGGGGGTAAAATATAAATGTGAAACATACAATATAAAACAATATTTTCATGCAGGGGGCCTTTTAAAAAATAGAGCGAGTTAGGCTGGGGTCTTATGGGAGGGGTTTGGGTTCCATGGAATTTGTTTTTTTTGTTTTCCGTTATTAGAATCTTTTTTTAAAAGGTAGAAGTTCTTATTTTTTAGATTTTCATTTTTGAGCAGGTGCAAATAGGGTGGAGCTACAATTAGCCCCTATAACTTAGGGATAATTTAAGCCACTTATCAATTATAGTTGAATAAAAAATTATTGTTAAAATTACACACTACAAAAATAGATACAATTAATCTTTAAATTTGGGAGCTAAATTTTTTAAGATAAATTGCATTGTTCATGGGAGCACTAGCTTCGTTCAATTTAGGAGCTTAAATTTTAAACTAAGAGTGCACTACAAATTTCTTGGAACCACCCACTTTAAAAAATTCCTAAAAAAATCTCAATATTTTTTAGGAATATTTTAGAGCTGACAGTCCCATGAATTTTGTAACGAGGTTCAGCTTAAAAATTTAAGGATGCTCGTGGTCCCATGAGCTTTGTAATGGAGACTCATCTTAAGTTTAAACTCCTAAATTTAAGTATGGTGGTAAATAAATTTAGTTTTTCTTCTAGAATTCATATGATTGACAAATACCATAATATATTCTTAAGCTGGTGGGGCAATTTCTAGCCCCAGCCCACTTAAATTTTGAGGCCTAAAAAGTAGGAGCTCTATTTTTTAGAAAATCATTCCAAATGATTCCCCAGCAAAAAAATATTTTTTTCCATGGGACCATCCATCTCGTCCTTAAACTAGAGCTTGAGCTCCCTCCACGAGACCCTTGCCTAAGACTGAATATGGTGATATAATAATGTTTTACTATATATTTTGTACAATGATGTGGTCTCTCATTAGAGCATCTTCATTACCTGTCTTGTATGGCAGTGAAGGCAGGGATGCATTTAACCACAATTAATATTAATTTTTAGCTGCAACTAGAGAGAGATATAGTCAAAGTTAATGTTTTGCACACTCGAAATTCCCATCAATCATTTGAGCGGCCTTTCAATTTTTACTTCCTATTTTCAAGACGATAGGATTTTAGTATGATCTTTTTAGTGTGGAATATTGTCAGTCTCCTAGAAAAATGATGTTCAGTGACAGTTTGCAGAGATGTTGTAATGTTTCCTAGCAATGGTTTACACTCCATGTTTAATTTTGCAGCAACGACTTACACTCCACGTTTCCTTCTTTTGGGAAGCCATGTTTGGATGGATTTTAGGTGTGTTCTCATGTGGATATATGTGCCCTCGTGTGTATATATGTTTTGACAGTTTATTATTTGTTTTCTGGTATATGGCAAAGTGTGAAGGGAAGTAGTGTTGTGGTCATTAGCTAATGTTTGGTTCTCTGTCAAGTGTGAGAATATTCAATTTGATTCATTTCCATTAATGGCTATGTGTGATAATTCTTTTTTGTTTATGATTGTATGTTTGTTTTGTTATTTTGTATGTGGTATTTGCATTCGGGTTTCCAAATCTTCATGTTGCAGAGCACCGTGTTTTTGATTTGTTGAAAAAAAAAAATTAAGGAAGCTTGGGAAGGTTTCTAGCATTTGGAGTTCATATTTTTATTTGCTTTTATGTAGATTGTGTTGTGCTTTTTTGGGTTGCTTATGAGATGTAGACAAAGCTCAGAAATATTGATGTAAAAAGGTTTCAATGGGAATTCTTTCAAAAGTAGAGTTTTGAAAAATAAAGTCATAGAGTTTGCAAACAACTATTCATTTATGCAAATATTTTGGAAAATAAAGCTTTAAAAAAAAATGGTATTGCCAATTTCGCAAACCCTTGTTAATTTATGGGAATTTTTCCAAAGCTTTGAAATATGCATGTTAAAGGGTTTAAAATTTTTATTTTGCAAATGGATGTTTATTTATGGGAATTCTTAAAAAAGTAGGGTTTCCCAACAAAATGGCATAGGGCTTGCAAATGGTTGTTCATTTATGTGATTTATT